>NW_028324316.1:150000-322500 GCF_058129835.1 Hydra viridissima | reverse complement strand
ATTATGAATAATTAATTTTGGTCACATTCAAATTTCAATGAATTGATAACACCGCGCGGCAACGGATACTACTGAGTTTATAAATTCGTTGTAAATAAAAAATGAGTTTCAATGAAACATTTTACTGATAAAGCTTTTACTTCTGCGCAGTTCAGAATAAAATTTTCACTATAAAGTGAAATGGAAATAATTCGATGAATGCACATTCAAATGGTTAACATGCGATGTATACTAGTTATGTGTAGACTTGGTGCAATTCCCTCATAACATTGTATAAGTAAAAAGTACGAATAGCAAATAAGCATAAAAGACTCATTACTTTCAGTTATTCTATTTATATATAGTAATATATCAGCTAGACTTATTTCTTCTGTTCCCGAATTAATTTCAAAAAATCAACAACAACAACCTAAAATGAAAGATGAAAATGATCAAGAACTAGTTGCTCTCAACACTGTCAACGAACATGATTCTAAACAATCCAACGTGAAGCTTGAAAAAAGTGTTTCGGTTTTCGGCGGGGTTGGTTTAATTGTTGGAAGTATCATTGGAAGTGGTATATTCCTATCTCCAAGCAGCGTTTTGATCAAATCAGGTTCAATTGGTCTTTCTTTAATAGTATGGGTTCTCTCAGGACTAATTTCTTTGCTTGGAGCTCTTTGTTATGGAGAATTGGGTACATCTATTCCTCGATCAGGAGCAGAATATGCCTATTTACTTGAGGCATTTGGTCCTATACCTGCTTTTTTATTTTCATGGACAGCCACTCTGGTGATAAGACCATCTGCAGGTGCAATCATTGCAATGACATTTGCACAATATGTCGTGCAACCGTTTTATAAAGAAACTGCTCCTGATTACGTTATTAAGTTGCTGGCATTTTTCTGTATTGGTAAGCCTTACTATTACTTTATAAATTGATACAATCTGATTTTTAACATTCCCTATGGTTTACAGTCATTACTAAATTTTTTTTAGCTTGATTATAGTCTTAAGTTTTAAAGCTTTGAGATTTTTAAATTTTATTGTCTATTAATCACAATTTATCTGCCATTTTTTTAAATGCAAGTTGATCTGTAAGCTGATTTTATAAAGTTCTAGATTAGTATAGAGATATATAATATTTCAGCATGAAGTATGGATTTCCCTTATAGAAATGTAATCAAAGTTCACTCAATTTTACCTTAATATTTGTACGTATTATTCATTATCTCAAAAGTAGTTAAAACAGTCATACTAAACCATATAAACCATTTGAAAAATGTTTGAGACAAGTTTGAAGGTACATTTTATTTGTTCATAAAAAGTATGTGAAAAATTCCAAAAGGTTATGGAAGCTTCTAGAAAAAAATATAAACTTCCTTAAAAATTCTTCTGATGTTATGCAAGGCCGTTCAACAATTGAATAACAAGAGCTTGAAATACTTAGCAAGAAGCAAGAGGTGTAGAATCCTATATGCACAGGGTATTGAAAAAAGTATTAAACTACTTGGACAAGGGTGTACAAACATAAACCTATGTGATATGTTCAAAAGTTTTTAAACTAGCATTCAGAAGTGAAATATTGGACCATGTATATTTTTATTTAAGCACTTGAAGTCATTTTAGGCAATAACAAGCTTAGATTTAATTTTCTATTTCATTTGATTGAATTATCTTATTCAAGCTTCTTATTTTTCTATTCCTCCATTTCTCAACTTAAAAAGGGTCATTGGTATATCTGGTACTGCAATATCTTTTCCTTGATATTTGTTAATGATTTCTCTAAGTGGGTTAGTTACTTAGAAGAGTAAAAGATGTCATCTCTCCAAATTGTTAAATGGCATTTGAATATTCTAATACCAAAAAAAATATGATTTGCAATTAGCTTACAAATGGAACACCGTGAAGACTAAAAATATTGGAGAAAATAATTTTTAGAAGTTTTTAAAGTCCCGCGTTTATGCACTGAGTAGTACATACAGTTTAATGAATGATGATCTAGTATCACTTTATTATTATTATTATTATTATTATTATTATTATTATTATTATTATTATTATTATTATTATTATTATTATTATTATTAATATTATTATTATTATCATTATTTTTATTATTATTATTATTATTATTATTATTATTATTATTATTATTATTATTATTATTATTATTATATTATCATTATTATTATTATTATTATTATTATTATTATTATTATTATTATTATTATTATTATTATTATTTATTATTATTATTGTTATTGTTATTGTTGTTTTTATTATTGTTAACAACAGTATTAGTAGTAGTATTTCTATATATATTTATTCCATTTTTTTTTTTTAGCTCTGATCACATTTGTTAATTGCTTCAGTGTAAAGCTGGCTGTTGTCATCCAAAACCTATTCACATTTGCAAAATTATCGTGTGTGGCCATGTTGATAGTTATTGGGTTTATTGAGCTTGGGAAAGGTATTTTTTATTGCATTAAATCTTTAAACTATTTTTTTTTAAAGAAATTATTTAAATCTTGTATAATTTCTTGTTTTCCAATTATTTTAAAAATCATTTGATGACTTTTTTGAAATTTTTTTTAAAAAGAATATTGTGTTTATAAGAATATTGCTTACACAGAGAACTTTCAAAAGTTTATATTAGTAATAATTATTTCAAGTCCAATTAAAATTAACTGTTCTTATAGAGTATTATAAGTTTTTAAAATAATTTCATAATTTTTCTTTAATCATGTCTTTTTGTGCCTTGTTGACATGAGCATAAGTAAGCATATGTTAAAATTGAGTATTTTCAATAAATATCTTTTAATCAAATGTTTCATTAGTTTTTATTTTGTATTATTAGTTTTTAACACTTTAACTGAATTAGCTTTATCAGACTCATTCAGAACTCCATATTTTAGTCATTTAACATCTGAACAATTCTGTTGAACTTCAGGTTTCTCCTGGTCCAGCAGGTAAATTATAAACCAACTTGTCTCAGATATAATTCAAGCAAGAGGGACTATCTTGCTTGAATTATATTATATTACTATTGTTAACAATAATAAAAACAACAATAACAGTAATAATAAAAAAAAAAAATAATAATAATAATATCAAGGGTCAATTTGTTGTCTTTTTATGATTTAAATCTCTAACTTAAAGCTTCTTAGAAATATCCTCTCAATCTTTGATTTTTTTTGTTAGTTTGAGTCAGAATGGCTATTGCTGGATCAAGATGACTGCAAATAGTCTAATTACCAGGTGTACCACCTCAAAATTAGGCGTTGCTTATTTGGTGGTTGTTCATCAAAATAAACATCAAAATTGTTATACAAATTATCATAAAAACACTCAAACTAAAATTTCCTTTTATAACTAAGCAAATCTTCTTAGAAACTACAGTAAAGCCAAATTATACTGCTAGCAAAATTTATATTAATATATCTTTTTGCACTTTCAATACAGAAAATTCTGTCCAGCATATGCTATATTGAAAATCCTTGTTCTTGATTGTTTTATTGTTTGTTAAAATTCCTTTTTTTGTGTATCAAAGACTTTGAAATTTACCATAAAATTTATTTGATTTTTAAGACCAAGGTCCCCCTCAACAATTTTTAAGACAAAGATTAATTCCTCCTCAACTAAGTAATTTCTTCCTTGTGATGGATTTCAAAAATTGTAAACTGGTTTTAGTCATTTTTTTACCTGTGTCCCTGTAAGATTCATTTTCCAAAATCCAAAAGTATGGTGATGTAACTTACTAAAATAAATGATTCTTTTGATCTAAAAGAAAAATAGTATTTTAAAAACAAAAAGGTGCTTGAATTTTAACTTTACTCTTAAGATGTTTTGAATTTTTTAAAATTCTTTACCTGGTCTTTTCCTTTTGTTTAGTTTCATGTTTGTAATAATTACCTTTGTACTGATTTCAATAATCATTGGTTTTAGCAAAACTTGATTTGATCCCATACTTTTCTGATAAATATTTTAAAACAAACTATTTTAAATTTATATATAAGAAATTTAGACCAAAAGTGATAATCAAGTATAATCTTAGTGGTATTTCAGCTTTCAAACCAAAAACTTTTTTAGTGCAGACCTTACGTTCTGTCCAAAAATCCAAAAAAGTCACAAATTTTGAAAAATTTTATTTTTTGTTCTATAATGCCATAATTTCTAGAGATTTTTTTTTTTAGTAAGTTGTTTAAAAGTATATCACTATTAATTTTAGTTTTTAAGTGAAAAAAATATGGACATGTTTAGCATCTGTCAGGCCAGGTCACCCTGCTAGTGAAAACATGTTATCTAGTTCTTTATGTTACCCTTATGTTACCCTCACTTTACTTTACTCTTGATATGATGTAAACTGAATCCTGCAACTATATATATATATATAGTTGCAGGATATATATATATATATATATATATATATATATATATATATATATATATATATATATATATATATATATATATATATATATATATATATATATATATATATATTTGACAAAAATGCTATCAAAAGAGTGGAATCTTCAGACAAATTTTGTTTTTATAAATAATAATTGCTATATTTCTTGATTCTACAAATTTACCCTTCATTAGGTTTGGGAGATCTGTTAGACCTATATTATTATTTAAAATTTAAACATGCATAGAAATATTTGTATGTACACTGCAAATTCATTTTTGTAAAGGTATATAAAGTTTTCATTGTTTTGTAATTCTTTTTTTATGTTTATGAGTAACATATTAACGTGTATCGGCTAAAAAATTTTAAGATTTAAGAACAAAATATAGTTTCCAATATTTTATTATAAAAAGTTACATTTTAATTTTTTTACAGGACACACATCTGTTTTTAATGATTCATTTAATGGCACTACTAGTGATGCTGGTCAGCTTAGTTTAGCTTTTTACTCTGGTCTATGGGCTTATGATGGATGGTAAATATATTTTTCTTCCTGTGTATCTGTATTTTTTCTATAGTTTTACCTTCAATTAACATGTTTTTTAAATGCTTTTATTCTGAGCATAAATTAAGTATAAATTAAAAACTGCTTGAGATTTTGTATATTCATAATACTTGACTGGCGTTTATAGTACAAATTGGATGATAGTACTATACTTATTTGGTTACAATATTAAAGATTGCTATACAAGTTATTTTTTAAAATTTAATTTATAAATGAGGAATAATTGAGCAATATCACACTGAATTTTATTTTTATCGTTTTCCCACTAAAAGTTCATTTGTATTTATAAATGACATTTTTTCAGAGCAAGTTTTTTATAGTTTTCTGCAAACTTTTTTATAAACATACATTTTAATGTGTTTTCACAAAATTGTTGTGTATTGACTAAAATAAATAATTATAGTTTTAGAAGCTAAGTTTTAAACTATTTGCAACATTTTATAAATGAATGTCCTATATAAACATTGAGAAGAAAAAAAATTAATCAGAATGTCTTAGAAATAAAGGATGAATTTAGCAAAAATCTTTTATTTTCTAATGATGAGTAACTTTGGTGTTTGACTATTTTGATTTAACTTGAAGCTTTAAAAATCTTCTCCAAGTTTAAATCTTCACTTGATCATCAAGATCAAATCTTGAATCCTCCCTTACATCAAGATCAAATTAAATCAGTTTATGTCTTCATTCATTCACGTTCACAGTATAATTTTTTTTATTTATATTTATTTTCATATATAAAAATTTGTAATGTTAATTAGGGTTGAGTTGATTTTTGTATTTTTCTAATTTTAACACAATGTTCTTATGTTGAGGTAAAAACAAGTGTTTTAAACTTTGATCTGTATTTTATTGTCCAAATCTACATTCTTGTTTGCATTCACCTTTTTATTTTGCAGGAATTCATTGAATTATGTTACTGAAGAGATGCAAAATCCTTCCAGGTAAGAACTACATAATAAACTTTCAAGGTAAGAACTGCACAATAAATCTAAAACATACAAGGAAATAATAAGATATTTTTGAGTGCTGTTTTTATTGTTTTCATTTCAATGTAAATCATTATTTCAGACAAATGCCATTGGCAATTTTTATTTCAATGCTTTTGGTGATGGGATGTTATTTGTTGTGTAACATTGCATATATTACTGTCCTTGGTCCAATTGTTATCAAAAGTTCTTCTGCTGTGGCACTGGTATGATTGCTTTTCATATTTACTGTAGTTGATTGTTACAAATGTACTTTATCATTTTAAGCACTTTATATACCTATCAGATGTAACAGCACAAAATAGTTTTGTAATAAACTCAGTTTATAAACTACACAAGTTTAAGCATATAACACCATCTCATAGTACATCACGTTTTAAAATCTTTCCATAACATATAGCATAATTATAACATAATTATAACATAATTGTAACATATAGCATAAACATAACAGCATAATTACAACATTCTTTATGGAGTATTTTAAAAAAAATGATCTTGTACAGTATGTGTTAATTATATGTGGCAAAAAAGTAAATAAACATCTTTCTTTTTTTTTTTACTATCATCAGGATTTGGGTTATAGTTACTTAGGAGTAGGGAAGTTTGTTGTACCTGTGCTTGTTGGATTATCTTGTTTTGGTGCTGTCAATGGGCTTTTATTTACAAGCGGCAGGTACAATTGTTGTAATTTATTATTAGGATGATGATTAGGGTTATCAATATTATAAGGGAAATACATTTTTGTAATGTAGATTGGTTTATGCTGCTGCAAGAGAAAGACACATGCCAAAGTTCCTTGCAATGATTCATGTTAGACAAAAAACTCCATTACCTTCCCTACTATTTATGGTTAGTTATATTTTTTTTGGGGTCCTACTTTTATAATGTGTTTTTGCATTCACTTCTTTTTCAAATCTAAACTTATCTTTTTGTGACATTTTGTTTAGGCAATCATATCTGTTCTCATGCTCATCCCAAAAGCAAGCAAGTTTGAGAGCTTGGTTGGGATTTTTAGTTTTGCTTCTTGGTTGTTCTATGGTCTTTGTTTTATAGTGCTTATATTCCTGAGATTTTCGCGGAAAGATATGAAGCGCCCTTATAAAGTGAGTTATTTATATCCTTAAGATTTACTGCAACGTTTTTCCCCTTTTTACCTTTTCTGCTTTAGATTATTTCACACGTTATCTTGTTAAACAAACATAAGATGGGTTTTGTCTCATAGGTTTTCTTGCCGATTCCCGTGATCATGGTTATTGTCTCAGTTTGCTTAACAGCACTCCCATTCTACGAAGATTGGCTGGGCAGTATTATCGCTCTTTTTTTAATACTATTAGGTGTCCCAGTTTACTACTTGTGCGTGAAGTATAACGTCTTGGATAAACTGCCAGTCTGCATCAACACTCCAGGTTATTTTTATTTCTAATTTTTTTTTGTTTTATTTAAAATTATACTTGTGCTAGTTGTGCTAATTACAGACCTATTAGTTTTACAAACTCTTTGCTTCATGGTTTTTTCCGCACTTTAGACTTAACTACAGTTTTATCAAGACACGGATTCGCACTTCCTGGTGATGATACTTCTTCTTAAGCGCGATTTCTATTGAAGTTGGTTATACTATCGTGATGAATCCTTTTTTGTTGATCATCTTATGGTTATGATTATAAAAAAAAATAGTTTTAACTTTTTTAATTTTTATTTTTTGTATGTAAACAAGATTAATTTTTTTTTCTTCGAAGGGGCTTTACAAATATTAAGTTGTTTAAAGTTTTTAAAAATCTATAGGGACGCAATGCTATAAATTATAAAATGATCTTGTGAAATTATATTTTTTATTTAAAATGGTATTTATTAATATATATATATATATATAAATATTTATATATAATAAATATATTATTATTTATATATAATAAATTCTTTCAAAAAAGAATTGATGTTTTTTTTGTTTTGTTTTGTTTTTTGTTACTTTTTTTATTATGATCTCTGAAAGTAAAGAACTGTATTCTTTTAGATATATGCATTCAAGGTAAATTAACAAAATTAACCAGATCAATTAAGAAAAATTAACGTCGATCGTCATCGTTTCATTTATGCCTCTTTTTTCCTTTCCAATTCTTCTTTTTAGGCAACTCAATTAGCTCATTTTTACTAATTTACAGATTCTCAAGTGAAAATTTTTTATCTAATATTTTTATTGTATTGCAGCTCATGAATGTGATTTGTTTACAATAGAATAATGTAAAAAAATGCTACAATTTATAATATTTAAAGTAAGGTAAATTAACTCTCTAAGGTAAACTAACAATATTAACCAGATTAAAAGGTAAATTTACTTTCTTATAAACATTAACAATACTTGGTTAAAAAAAAGGATACATCCTGCAAGAATGGTGTTTCACTAAGTATTGATGCTGATCATTTTCTGGGTTTATGATCATAATGGATCCATTTTTCATCTCCATAAACATTCTGCCCATAAATTGTTGCAATATATTTTTACGAAAAAACAAAATTTTAATCTATATGATTACATTTATGAAACGAAAAACAAAAAATGTTGAGCTATTGCTGCAGCCACACAAACATGCACATGGTTGTGACAGTAAGTGCAGCCACATGAGCAAGCACATGCTCCTGAAAGTAAGGATTGAATCATCGAGAAAACTGAGGATCATCTACTTTATAACAGCTTTTTTTTAAAAAAGTTTTATGTATAATTACTGCTTTAACACAACTATAACATCAGTGATTCTCTAATTGGATGTAAACTGTCAATTTACAACGATTTGTTGTTGGCTTTACACCAAAGATGACATTAATAAAAAATGAATTGTAGCGGTGATTCACAGCTATTGGATTGGAAAGAAATTTTTTTCACACTTGCTTCATTAAGAATGAATTACATCAAAACATGGGAAGTTCTATGATTTTAATGCATCAAAGGTGCACTATTTTCCAGAAAATCTCTTGTAACTATGTAAACATACAGGTGATTCACTTGAAAAGGATGTAAGATCAGAAATCCCATATTTTTCGATTTCCAGCTCGGCCATTCCGTCGGAGAGGCCAAACATAACATATGCCAAACCCAAGGCTAAGGCAAATTTGGTCTCAGCCTTTTTATTAGGAAAGGTTCTTAAGTTGGGAACTTGGTTTTCCCACAGCCTGACAGCATAACTATGACATGTGCTTAGTGATCTGCACATTCTTGCACTCCAAAAAGCAGCGCTTTGACTGGTTTTTTCACATAATCACTTGCGATGAGAAGTGGATACTATATGTAAACCACATACGAAGCGTCAGTAGGTTGACGCTGAAAAGTAAGAACCACAACCCAAATTAGATCCTTATCAAAAGAAGATCATTTTGTCAGTATGGTGGAATGTATATGGCATTGAACATTTCGAGCTTCTTCCTCCCAACTGGAATGATTCAGGCAGAAAGGCCACAGCATGAAAATATTCATTTTCTGCACGACTTTGTGCGGCACACGGCAAAAATCAACATGTTTTAAGTTTATAGAGATGGGAGATCTTGCCCCACCCACCATATTCTCCAGACATCGCTCCAATCACCTTTTTCGTACCCTGCAATTTCACACGCCAGAGAAGAGCTTCGATTATGTTTGCAACTCCAACGCGACATTCGTAAACTCTACGAGGCGCAGCCTGGCAGCTTCTCAAGGATGGAATTCATTTCTTGCCTAATAAATGGAGAGTTGTTGTTGATAATAATGGCGATTTTACTGTCAATTGATTGTGTTTATTCAGAGGTTTGTAGTACAATGTCATGAAAGTGTAGAAGATATTATTTCCAACCTAATAGTTGCATCCGCACATCTTGCTTTTTTAAAAATGAGACAATTTTTTTTACTCCATATGGAAGAATTTAAATAAACGCCATAATAAACTTAAATTCATATAAATTTTTATGGTTTTTATTGCAAAGTTTTTAACTATTCTAATTTCGAAATGTTGGATTTTGACTTTGGTGCAGTAAACTGACTAGTCTCGTGTATCCTAGGATACATGTGAATATTTTAATAATGGAGCCATTATTAAAAGATCACCTCTACAACTTAGCGTGATGAGTGTTTCACAAAAGAATATAATTCAGCTACGCATGCCTTAAAAGTTAATGAAAAAAATTCAAATAAAAGAATGGAGAGTATTAAAAATCCACAGATAGTTACCCATGTTAGCAAGTCTTTAAACTACACTATATTTGATGCTAAATTTGTCCCAAAAAGTGCTCGATTTGTTTGTCTTGGTTCCAATGCCAAAGGATCTGGGGTGATGCAAATCTACGAAATTACCCATAGTGATCTAAAAGGTGATGCGAATCTTCTCTCAGATGTAAGTCTATTTTTGGTTGTTTTTTTTTTTTTTTTTTTTTTTTTTTATCTAATTAAAGGTATAATAGCCAGCAATCAAACTTGCTATTTTATCTAGCATCTATGTTTTTCCCCCCTATTAAGTGATTTCTGAATCAATGATTTAAAAATAACTTTAACTTTAAAATAAATCTTGTTCATATTTTTCTAGAAATCAAAACAAAGGTAATATTTATATAAATATTATGTATAATTGTATACATTTATATTATATATTACTGTTAAAGTAAGGGCCTTGAAGTAAATCACATGGATTTATATTGTAAATAATTGATTTATAAGAATCAATGATAATAAAGGTCACTTGTTGATTTTAAACTAAAATTAACAATGATATTTTTGCGTGCTAAATATGCCAAAATTCCCTTTGTTAAACAGTGCCAGACTTCTATTTCACAATTCTACAATATGCAATTTACTTTTCATCAAAAATATTTTAATATCTAGTATTAACTAACCAATGGCCAAAAAATCTTGATCCTTAACAAAAAATTTCAATTGGAAAATATAAGCTTGTGTTTATATCATATGATTCAACTCATCAAAACCCATGTGATTTGAACAATTCATCATTTAATGCCACATGATCCAATTTATTATTTAAACCCATATGAACCAAAATTCTTATGTAGGAGCTCATATCTAATTCTTTATTATCAAATTAATGTTATTTTAATTACTATTCTGAGCAATTTTTCTTTTTAACAGATAGAAAAAAGCTCATCATTTAAATGTGGTACCTTTGGAGCAGCTGATCTGCAATCTCGTTGCTTAGCAACTGGTGACTTTATTGGACAATTAGGAATTTGGTATTCAGATTATTTGACATTAGTGTTTATAAATTTAGATTTTTTTCTATAAAGTTTGCTTGTAAAGTTAACTATTTTTAGTACAATAAATGCTGAGCTTTGAATATTTTTAACTTAATGGCTTGTCCTTAGTCATTTTTAAAACTCCTGAAAGACAATTTGTTTCAGTGTTTTAGTTAAGAAGATTTGTTTTATTTTTACCTGTTTGTTACAGGCAGTAGTTTAGGAACTTACCCCCAATCCTACAGTTGTAGGGCGCTCAGACATTCAAGTGATCTAATAAAAAAAAAAGGAAAGTTTTGTTTACAGGATTTTAAAATAATATGAAAGAATACTTGGAGCACAGTGTTTTATGTTTCACTGCAAGTTTCTTATGTATAAAAGAATAATTAGCACTTCTAATGCCATTATGGAAACTTGGTATTTGAAGAATGTGTTTTTTTGTATTTTATGTTCAAAAACCTCATCTTGCAACATTCAAATAAATTTTAGTGATTAAGGATTTTAATTGCAATTATGTGAGTAAAAATAAGTGTTTTTGAATTAATTTTCTTGTAAATAAAAATTATATATGTAAATGTTTTTCTGTGTGCATGGGAGTGTTTATGTTTTAAACATTTACTTTTAAAAATGTATCAGGCAACTAAAAAAATTTGTGCCATTTTGCAGATCCATAAAAAAATAAACATAAAAACAGTTTATTCTGAAAAATAGTCTCCTTCAGCAAGAATAACTTTCTCCCATCGTGAAACAAGCTGGTATATTCCATTTTTATAAAAGCCTTGAGTTTGGTAGCTAAAAAATTGAATTAACTCATTTTCGAGATCTTATCTATTTCAAAACTGTCGATTCCTCATATGATTATCCAGGGCCAAAAACAGGTGATAGTCGCTTGGCGCAAGATCTGGTGAATACGTAGGGTGAGGTAGAATCTCCCGTTGTAAATGTGCTAGAGTTTCCTGTCTGATTTTTGCGGTGTGCAGTCTGGCATTGTCCTGGTGGAATACAACACCTTTTCTGTTTGCCAAAGCTGCTTGTTTTTGGTGAAGAGCAACGGAAACTCTGTCCAATTAGGCTGAGTATATTTCAGCAGTAATGGTTTGTCCACTTGGTAGCAACTCATAGTGAACAATACCTGCTGCAGTCCACCATACACACAGTAAAACCTTTTGTTGGTTAATGCTTGGTTTAGGAGTCATTGGTACTGGATCGTTACTGGCTAGCCAATGATATGTTTGTTTTTTGTTGCAGTACATAATCCATTTTTCGTCGCACGCCATTACCCGGTCAAAAAACGGCACTAAATTGTGGCAGAATAGCAATGAAGAACAAATGGTTAAGCGCTGTAGCTTGTTTGTTTCACTCAACTCATAAGGTACCCATTTGCTCAACTTCCAACGTTTTCTAAGTTGGTGCAAATGTAAACAAATAGTTTATCACTCACATTAAATCTTAAGGCAAGGTCCTGACATGTATGACTGGAGTCCTGCTCAATTGCCAGCTTGATATCCTCGTTGTTTACGATTGATGGTCTTCCAGATCTTATCGATGATCTTGGTTCATCTTCAAGGTTTTTATTTCCAGAAGAAAATTTTTTAAACCACTTTTGACCCGTCCGTTCTGCTATGGTATCTTCCCCAAAAGCAGCGCATATCTTACGACAAGCTTCTGCAGCTTTGTAAATGTATTAAGAAAACTGGTTGTGGTGGGGGGATGATTTTGCATATAAATTAAAGCTTGTTTTAAGGAGAATCAATCAGTGTGTTTCATAAGTTTTATTAGTGCGTTTTAAATTTAAGTGGAGTGTGGCTGTGTCAGATGCGATAATTTGTGCCTGTTTACTTTATGAGTCCAAACTTGGACTCATAAAGTAAACAGGCACAACCAGTTTTCTTAATACATTTCTTAGAAATAGGCAATTAGGATAAACCACACGAACTTTTTTGGTTGCCTGATATAAACATTGGTTAATACTCGATAATTACATTGTATTGTCCTAACTCTATCAACTCTGATATATAGAGCCTCTTACCACTTTGTCCTGTGTGTCTGCATATTAAAAGTTGTACCCTTTATTCCAGTAGTGTTAGTTCTTGTGTTGAGCAAACACAGTTTTTATTTGATTTTGATATTTTTTATTTGTTTTAAGAGTAAGCACTTTGGCTTTTTGAAGAATTTTGTTGTCATTAAAAAGGTGTTAGTAATTTTTCTAACAACTTGAAACTTATTTACACTAACTACACTCTTCTTATTAGTTATGATAAGGTCAGTTTATATTTGGAAATTGTCCTAACTTGTAGAAAAAGCCATTTTTTATTTGATTTTGTTTTGTAAGAAATTTTTTTTTTTTAAGGGATCTAGAATCACCTGCAGTACCTGTTTATTCAGTCCAAGCACATAACGAAATAATAAACTCAATAGATGGCATAGGAGGTCTTGGTATTGGTGAGGGTGCTCCAGAGATTGTTACTGGCAGTAGAGATGGTATATAGCATAGAGGTTTTTTGCATTATGCTAACTGGCAAATTACTGATTTATTTGAAAATTCAATTTATGGTTAAATTTGTGTAATTTTTTTTTTCTTTTTACTTCTTGCTCAACATTTTACTGATCATTTTAAACTCGATCAATTTGTTTACAATATTGTTTATTTAACAACCTCCATCAAGTGTGCTTATAAGTTGCCTCCAGTTTATTTAAAACTTGCTGCATTCTATTTTAATAGATTTTGATTACACACACTGAAGTGTGTTATAAATTTTATGAAAGTTGTATTACTTAAAATGCTATGAAATAAAAGTTCAATTACCAATGAGTAAAGTATACTTTCAACCAATTGAAAACATATGTTCCTAAAGTTTTTATCTTTTTTTAACTTAATGAATATTTAATGGTATTTATAATAATATGTTTAATAATTAAAGTAATTGTTAATTTATGTCATAAATTTAAAAAGTGTTTTCTGTCTTAAAACTGAGTTTTATTTATTGAAAGCATTAGAACTTATATATGAAACCACAATTTGTGATTTGGCTCACAATTTTCAGAAAAAAGTGTAACAATAAAATTTAATATATTTTTTCTTTCAGAAATGGAACTTATTTACTAATTTTCAGACGATTTAAAATAACTCTTATTTAAAAGGTTAGAAGATGTTTGTTTACCATTTTTACGCATGTTTCTGTTTCTAATTGAGTTATTATTCAGTTCAATTATTGGATTTTAACTTGTGGGTAACCACATGGTTTGTTAAATTGTATTACAGGACTTGTTTGATCAAACTTAGTCAATGTGTTTGGTTCAAAATTTTATTCGTGTTGCAACAGAAACAATGAAACCTTTTATTTCACAAAAACAAAATTAACAAAAGCTTTAATGAAAAAGAAAGACAAATAGTCATCCAATCTATTTTAACTGTGGAAAAAAGTTGACAGCAATTAAATATTTCCACTTTGTCAAGCTCAGTTTTAAATACTATGAGGTTTGATGTAGGACTTGATTACTTAAGAGGTAAACAAAAGTTCACCATTATAATATCTAGAATTATTCTGCAAAAGTTTACGAGCTTACTAATGTTATTTCTAATATTCAAAAAATAATTCAAAGATGGTTTTAAATGAACTGAAGAAAGATAATTTGGATAATCTTCAAAATATAGCAAATGTGTTAAAGGAAGAATTACAAAAACTTTTTCTTTTAACATAGGATCTGTTAAAGTTTGGGACCCTCGTCAAAAAGATGTTCCTGTTGCAAATATGGAACCTTCCCCTGGTGAAGCGAAGAGAGACTGTTGGTGTGTTGCTTTCGGTAAATACAATTCATATTAAAAATACAATATTATAATGGCCATCTCCAAAGCTTAAAGCTTAATAATAAATCATAGTGAACAGTTTACAAAGAAAGCTATTTCAATTTACCACAAATAGTAGGCTTTAAACTTTTAGTTTAATTTCCTCTTGTACTTTTCAAGATCTTTTCTTTTGATGTTTACTACACAAAATGATTATAGATTAATATTTTAAGTTGTCTCTGCTGTAAATGTGATTACTTTAAATTTTTTAGAAATCTTTGTTAAACTTTTTTGCTTTAAATTAAAATATTTTTGTTTAGATAAATGATTTATCTAAGTATGTCACCTCAATAAATATCTTCTTCCTCAACCTGTTCTCTATTTGTATCCCACTGCCCTTAGCCATATAAATGCAATTATTGAAATCTCTAAATGTTGACAAATCAAATATGATATGCTCTCTTTTGATAAGAAAATTGATTACTTTTATAGGTCACTCCTATAACCAGAGTGAAAGAATGGTTGCAGCTGGCTATGATAATGGTGATGTTAAGTTATTTGATCTTCGAACTATGTCATTGAAATGGGAGACAAACCTAAAGAATGGGGTAACTTGCATTTTATCATAATTACTTCATACCACAAGACAACAACAGTGGCACCTTGTTTTTTTAACTTATACTGCAAGTTTCGAATTAAAGTTGGTGTTAGAAAAAGTTGTAAAAAAATGTTTTTTAATTATAGTTGATGTTAGAAAGTTGTCTTTGTTGTCATCGTTGTTGTTTTTGTTGTTGTTGTTGTTGTTGTTGTTGTTGCTGTTGTTGTTGTTGTTGTATAGAAGCATTCTTCTTCTCCGTTATTTATTTTTGACTTAATTCTCTTGTGCTTTTGAGTTGTTTGTTTGACAAATTATTATTTTCTTTTAATTTATTTTTATCAGGTGTGTGGTTTGGAGTTTGATAGGAGAGACATAGTAATGAACAAGCTGGTTGCAACAACTTTAGAGTCAAAGTTTCATGTATTCGACCTTCGGACATATCATCCAACTAAGGGATACGCGTCCATGTGCCAAACGGTAAATTCATGCTACTTCTCTGAAATAGTTTTTTAACGCCACAGTTGCGTTTTCATTCTTATTTGATTTCATACTAGGCTCATAACTCAACTATTTGGTCTGTGAAACACCTTCCTCAAAATCGCGACATCTTTATGACAACTGGAGGAACTGGTTCACTAAATCTCTGGAAGTAGTGAGTTGTAAATCTTACTTTAAAAGTTGTTAAACGAGTTCAATGCACTTTATAACAATTTCCGGTTTTTTCTCTTTTCTTTTTTAGTTCTTATCCGTCATCTCGAACGACTGAAGACTCTGACGGAATGTTGGTTGGTGTAATGGGCACTCTTTCTAAATTACAAAATGTAACTTTATCAACGCAACCTATAGCATCATTTGACTGGTGCCCTGAAAAGGTATAAACATGTTGATTTTTTTATTATTAGCTTATAGTATGATGCATTTTTATTTAGATATTAAAATTTATTCCAGGCTGGACTAGCTGTTTGCACGTCTTTCGACCAAGCGCTTCGTGTTCTGATTGTCACAAAGTTGAATACGTTATAATATATCAATTCGAAATAATGAACTTAAATAACTTGGAAAAGTTGAAATTTAGTATAATATTTCACGTGAAATACTACCAGTTTCTACTAATGTAATTTTACGAGAAAATACATTAGACAACTAGTATAGTATTTTGGTGACTTTTTCAGCTCAATGTTTCATAAAATATATAGTTGTGCTTATAGTATCTGTTTGCTATATTTCAACTTTGTTCCATCTTTATTTTTTAAACATATGTTTAGTAACCTAATAGATTATTATCAGATGAGAACTTTGTAAGCATACGAAACTTCTTACTCCGGTTGAGGTTCTGTTAAATAATCTGGTTCAGATTGCGTCGTGATTAATATTTCTAAAACACCGTGCTTTTTCGGTATTTTAGAAATATTAAATTTAATTTCGGTGTTTTAGAAATATTGATTTTTTACGTGCGGAGGAGAAAATATCCCCTTATTTTCTCCTTCGCACGTAAAAAATCAATTTATAGTCCTCCTCCTTCCCATCCACCTTATGTATGTTAAAAGAGATCGTTGCGCGTGAAGAAACTTGCGTCGAAGCAGAGACTTACTTTATAATTCAAGTCTTTGTATCCAAACAGAAAACGTTTGTTTAGCTTTACAACAATAAATGTTATCATTTTTAAAATTAATGAAGGTGTTGCCAGAGCGAGACTTTGATACCCTGAAGATGATGAGTAAATAGATTTTTTTGTTTTTGTCGTTAAAAGAAAAAAAGTTTTTTGAATGAGATCGGTTTTCCTAAGGAATAAAAACTTTAATCGCCACACTTGCGCGCTTATTTCTCAGTGATAAAGCTAGCTGTATTTAAGAAGTTGATTACGAACTTTTAAAAAGAAATTTTACCGGCTAACAAGTGAATATTTTTTGAATAAATTTTTTGAACACATGGTTATAAATTTAAGTGTCATAAATATAAGATTATTTAAATCAGTATTGTGCAACTTCTCATACGGTTTTTATATCAAGCTAAATCCTATAAAATATAGCTTAATAAACTAAATAACTCGATTTTAAAGAGCAAGCTCGGCAAGGGGGAATGCACCATAAATAGGAATATAAAGAAGAAATATAAAGAAAAATATTCTTTATCGAGAAGTATGAAACGCCTAATTATTAAAATTTAACGCACAATAATAAAAAATAATTTGGACAATAATTACTCGATAATTAATAACAATAATTAATGATAATAACAGCTAAAATATTTTTTTTCCATTTTTGTGTTTTGTTTTTTTTTATGTTTGTCTAGTAACTTGGTTGCTGTTGACATAATGGTGATTTTCATTTCTGTTGACTATGGATAATGAACACACAGCATTTTTTCAGCATTTTGATTGTTCAGCCAAAACACTTCCATTATTCCTGAAGTCCATAAGTTCCCTGAGTTTTCCAGGTTTTTGGAATTGATGTCGCACCGACAGCAAGGATGAGTACTTAAATGAACCTGTAGTCCACAAACAATATTTTAGCCGTTTTTAGGACACAGAAAACATAACACTTTACAGCATGAGTAACCAATTTTGTTGTACATTAGAATTCAAATCAGGAATATCTTTAGAAATAGCCACTATCAGTTGTCGTTTAACACTTTTATTTAGCAATTCTCTGTGTCAAAAACCTTCCTGGACCTTTGAATAGTGACTTCTCAACAACACCAAAACAAACCTTTAAAAAGCCGAGCAGAAACAGCTCTGTTAAAGTCTGGGAAGCTCAAGCAGTGGACAACAATATAATCTGTTGACAAATTACCCTTCGAAGTAAATGCTTTGAACTGTGTCAGTGAAGAAGTCACTGAGTTGCTGACCAGCAACTTTAAAGTTCAAAAGCAAATTGGGCTCGACCAGCTTTGTATCTCCTGTTTCTTTAACAGCTTTACCCAATTTCTTCATTCCTATATTCGAAAGAACTATGTTGAACTGAATATTTACCAGGACATCTATTGACTAAGGAGGAATTAATTTTTTGATTTAGTGCCACTGGGGCCTGTAAAAATGCCCTAAAAAGAAACATATTTACTTTCATTTAAAAATGATCTTATCTTAGAAAATAACAACATCTATCATAAATGTTGAATTGGAGAAAAAACTTTCACTGTGAATAAAATAATTTTAATTCATTTTTTAAAAAGGTGATATCTAAAGAATGAGCATCTTTTGTTGTATTTTCCGCTTTAGTTTTTTATGTGAGATTCTTAATTTAAATGATTTTATACTTTACTTGGAGCTATGGGGAAAGCCAGCCCTCCATAACATTTTTGCAAGATGCACTGTTTCTTGTAGCAAAGGCTGCTTTGTAGTAATTTGTAGCAATTCTTTCAGCAGCCTTTTAATTCAGGTGTTCACGGAGTGTGGATTTGTTGAGATTGTGGGCGCTTCTCATTTAACTTTTATCAACCAATCTGGCAAATCAGACAGCCACAGTCATTACCCCGGGTTTCAACTATGATCCAGACCGACATGAGGTCATTTAATTAGGGACATCATTGCTTTCATAGATGCCTTGAGACAAACCATGCAAAACACTTTTTTTGTTTTGCTCATGATTTCTGGCAACATGTGACATTTTGATGGTTTGATCTAAAAAAAAGTAAAAGCTTAGCAAAAAAACATCGCCTCGAAAAACAGTCAAAAAAATGGCTAAAAAGTGAAAAAAAGATGCGATATGTTCTTTATGGATTTTCTTGTTTTTCTCTTGTAAAATGAAATATTAAATGGATTTAAACAAAACAAATATGCCGTACGGATTCTTTTTTTTTTTTTTTTTGGTTTTTCTTTACTTATGGTCATTTTTCTACCTGAGATCACCTCACTGGTACAAACTTTAAATATAAACTTACCCATTTTAATCAAAAGCTGCATTAAACTTACTTTGAGCATTTTTAGTATTTTTAAATAGTTTTATCACCGTAGATTTTCTGTAACTTATGTATTTGAAAAACAGCATTAGTAAAAGTTGCTGCCCAGTCCTCAAACGAGCTTATATGTAACAATGCTGGTCAACAGACTCATAATAATTCTGTTGCAGAAAGCAATTTGAAGCAAAAGTGTCGAGATTTAACTTTTTTGAACACTTAAGCAGCAGCAAAAAATTTTTATTTGAAATTTTTTATACATAGAGGCACACTTACGGGTTACAATCCTAACACTTTTCATTGAAATGCTAATTATTTCAGGAATTTCACGGAAATTTTTCTCTTTTACATGAACAGACCTAAAAATCTCTGAACCAAAACTACAAAGCCAATTTATTTCCGATGCGGCTATAGAATATGATCGCAGTAATAAACTGCGATCATATTCTATAGCCGCATCTCAATTTTGCATACTTTGCGACGTTCAAACCGCAAACGATGTATGGAATAATGGTCGTTTGTTTGAATTGGTTGAGTGTGTACTATTTTTTTTATGTTGTGTGTTTGTTACACATGTGAAGTAAGGAATTACTTAAAAGATCAAAAAAAATCAAAGCTTACAGTGAAATATTGTAAAACTAGCTTCAAATTCCACCATACCACTGTCGAAGATCAAGTCTACACTGAACTTACCAGTTTGTAACGAAACAGTTCGTAAGACTTTCTCCACTAATCCCAAATCATTCAATTAAAAATAGCTAAGGCTCCAAATCTAACTCCTACGCACAAAGAGAGACGTTTTTTGGTATTCACAACATGTAAGATGAGCTCTTCAAATTATATCGAGGTTCTGAACAACTGTTTGGTTCCATTCAAAGCGAAATATCGTCGCAAAAAGTTCGTGTCCCAGCAAGATAATGCTAGTATTTTCACTAGTTTGACTATAAAATCTTAGTTTAACAGTCGGAAAATTCAACTTGTTGTGGTTGCCCGAATCTAAATCCCGTAGAAAATATCTAGGGAATCATCGTACGACACATTTAAGCTGACAAAAAGCAATCCAATAGCATCGGTGAACTAAAACTCACAATTTAAGATGCTTGGAAGAATTTTGAAATGGGCATTCGAAAAAAAACCTGGTTGAAAAGATGCTCTTAGGTGAGCTACTTAGGCCCTATTCCCAAAAGTATAACAAAAAAAAAAAAAAAAAAAAAAAATTTACGAAACCTCGCAATCCTGCTGCTATTTTGTTTCAACCCTTCGAAATATTACGCAGTATTGCTTCTCGATTAAAACCGTTCAACTTATTTTTTAACGAAGCTTTAAATAAGAAATTTTTGTTTGAGAATGAACTTGTCATAACGAAGATTTTGTTTTTTAAAATGCATAAAGAGTTCTATTTTAAAAAATTTTAGAAAGCTCGATTCATCTTAAAAAACTGATATAGAGGTTGGTTATTATTCGCTAAAAATCGAAAAACTAAACACCGATGCTTATAAATACTTTTTACTTTTAATTGGAGTGTGGTTTTATAGGAAGCTGACTTGGATTTTTTATGTCATTATGCTTACTTCGCATTGTTGTTTTTGCAATAAGAAGTTTTTTCTAATGTTCTAACTGTTGCTATGCAACTTTATTTTTCTCTGTAGAAATTTGTAAATTTTCCTCCAAATTCTTTTTGTTGTGGACAAACGTTTTAAACTTTAGAGATGAAGTTACTAAGTCGACTCAACATTTTACTATGCTTTATTGTTATCGTATTCTGGTACTCAACATCTGGAACGAATTTCGATTTACTTTCTAAATATTTTAGTATCAATCAACTGAAGAGTTGGGAAGATATATTTCCGTCTTTGAATTCGCGAAGAAAAAACTGGGATAAAACATGCGGAGTCGACACGAAAGCGCATCGTTCGATTATCTACGTTAAAGTACAAAAAACAGGATCGACTACTCTTCGAAGCACGTTGCTTGTTTACGGCAGGCATTACGACTTAAATATTTGTTTTGACTCTACAAACCTTTGGGGTTTGAATTGGCCTTACACTGTAGATGAGCTGAAATTGACAAAGCTATACGAGGAGAAGTGCGAGTTGATTGCTGAGGAGTTTGTTTTTGATCCTCTTTTAGGTAGGCCGTTTTGGATTTTTTTTAAGTTACGATGCGCTTAGCAGATTGAAAAAAGACGCCTAATAACGTCTAAATGTATTGTAACTTTTTCTCAAGTAATCGAGTTAAAAAAATCGAGCTTATTTTCTAGTTAGCAGACTTATGAACGAAGACGCTTTCATTATGGCATCTGTGCGGCATCCGGTAGAACATTTTCTTTCCCTTTACAAGTACTCTAAAATACACGCAGCTGTAGAGCGATTAACTAACAAGTCCCTCGACCAATGGGAAAGCATGAGAGTATTTTTAAAAAACCCACAACTTGTTCGAAATATTTACGCAACGTATAATGAGAACGAAGTGAGAGACAGATATCAAGTTAATCTCATTCAACCCAACTTACAGTTACACAGTTTAGGATTTATCAATGGCACTAAAGCACAAATCATCGAACGCCTTGACGATTTGCACTTTGTCGTAGTAGCAGATAAATATGACGAATCCATGGTTATACTGCGAGAAAAGCTTTGTTGTACAATACAGGACGTAGTTTATCGCAAACAAAACGTGAGAAGAAGCAACGAAGAAATAAAATTAGAAGTTCCCCCAGATATTGAAAATGCAATTTTAGAATTTAATTCCGCTGATCTCATTTTTTACACTGTTGCAAAAGAAAGATTATTTGAAGAGGTAAAAAAACACAGTTATTTTGAACAAGCATTAGGAATTTTTAGACACGAACTAGAATTATACGAATCTAAATGCACCAACGAAGACGTACCTCAATCTGTTAAAGATAGTATTTGCCCACCCAAAGAGGCTGCACAAACAGGTGTCTTCGTAGAAAGCATAAGGAAACAACAACAACAAAAATTGCTAAACAAGTTAACAGAGAAGTACCAAGCAGCAACTTCATCATCAGAACACAGTTGAATGCAAAAAACTAACACAGTGAACAAAACAAACAAACGCTAAAAACACTTAAAAAGATATTTAACTTTATTTGAGAATGATCTAAAAGTTATAACTTAGTCAAAACAGGTTAAACTCGTCGGCATCATATGAAAAGACAGTCAAATGCCTCTTGTAAAGCTCGCCTGCAAGCGATAGATTCCGTATAACCACCAGCTCTCTCTGCAGATTGCGCGGAACGAATGTGTTTCAAATAGCTAAAACAAAAATCAGATGCTCTTTATGTGATC
Organism: Hydra viridissima; assembly: GCF_058129835.1. NCBI lineage: Eukaryota > Metazoa > Cnidaria > Hydrozoa > Anthoathecata > Hydridae > Hydra > Hydra viridissima. The sequence continues at coordinate 299,758 of NW_028324316.1, read as the reverse complement.
CGTAACTTTAGACGTTTTTGCTTTGAGATGTTTTAAAAAAAACTTTTCGGAAAAATTCTTACCCGTTTTTAATAATATCGTTTTCACTAGGGGGGGTAGGACCGAACCACTCAATAACAGGTGACTTGTATTCAAAGAGTGGAGCTTCTACTATAGGCTGACTCAAAATGTTCAAATTTTTCTAAAATAGATTTTTATAGCAGTGAGATTTAAGAAACGTTTTATCGTTAAATTCATTTATGTAAAACGAAAACAAAACATGTTACCTTTTTTTCAGAGAAAAAAATTGATTTTTTGGTTTCTTCCTCCTCTTTTCTTCGTTTGACGTTTACATGTCGAGCAATTACTTCTTCAGCAGGTGCATTAGCATATATCTGGAAAAGAGAGTATTTATTGACCTTTACATATAATCATAAAAAAACTCTAACGACCATTGGGCAACACCTAGCCTTAGAAACTATTATGCTTTAAAAAATGGCCCAGGGAACTACCCTCTGCATAGCAAAAAGAGAAACTTCTGATTTTCACGTGACACCTTGAAATTTAGGCGTTTCGAATTATTTTCTTACCATACAGAAAAAAGCATACAAAACAATCATTGGAAAATCCTAAATAAGATGACACATTTCACAATCGTTTTATCATTAGACAGAATTAGGAGCCCTTTACTACAACGTTACCAAAATAACTATACAATATGAGACAAAAGTGTCATGCAAAACATTAATTACATTAACACCAAAGAATGAGATGCTATAGTTATATAATGAAATAGTATAGTTAATACAAAACATATTTTTGAATATTAATGCGTGAAATAGTTTCTAACATAAGGAAATTACTTACCAAATCGTTAATTAGATTTTCTTTTTCTTTGGACTTTCTCTTCTCTGAGTCGAATTCCTCTTGTATAAGTTTTTTCCTCTTATTTTCATAATCTTGTTTCTCAGACTGAACATAGGCCAAATACATTGCTTCTTCCTGGTTCTATGAAAATTAATGCCAATAATTACATAAAAATTGCTCAATAAACCATTTAGAAACAACTATATCTAAAAACTATCAAATAAAAATACAGTAATTATTCTAATAAAACAAAAGTGCCTCTAACAAAACATCACCAAAAAATATTATATACAATCTTTCTTATTTTGAAAGAAAAAGGGAAGTGGAGCGATGATAAGACATTTACATTTACATAGAAAAAGAAGTTATTTTATGAATTTGGTAACTTTCAGAAAACAAAGTTCTCAACTTATCAAAGGACATTTAAAAATAAAATTAATAAGCACCTTCCATCTTTCAAAAACATGGTTGCTTTTAAAAGATGGCAGTTCTTTTATCACAGCCATTACTTAAAGTGTTCTCAATTCAAATCAATGTTAAAACACTTTGAAACACACCTTTTAAAAGCAAACAACTTACAAGTTTGGTTTGGTTTTTCTTTATAAGTTTTTCATTTTCTTTTTTATACAATTCAATTTTCTTCTTTGTTTCTTCCACATTTACTTTGTTAACAATGTTAAAGACTAAGAAAAATATAAGAGTAAAAATTTTTTGTCCATTCGAAATAAAACATAAGTCAAGATGAACTTGTAAAAAAAAATTAATCCAATATTACAGTATTTTTTTTTTTTTTAACTTGATAGAAAGAATAATCTTTTCCAGCAACATTCTTTTCAAACCTTTTCTCCTAAAGAAACTTGAACAATATGAAAGTTAATCAGTCAGTTATAAAACATAATCCAGGATCATTGTGTTTTTCATTAGTCTTTAACAATAATCCAGAATAATTATAATAATAATTGTGTTTTTCAATTGTCTTTAATAATAACATTTTCAAAAATTGGTCAACTTTAAAACAAGTGATAAAGATGGCTCCAAACTTGTAACTGTATTTCATTTGAAACCAAATGTAGGATCTGTTAACTACTGTTCAAATGTGATTTAAAGATAAAATTTAAAAAAATTAGAATTAATTATATAATAATTATAAAAGGATATAACATTTTCAAGCTTACACTTTTTTGGTAAATAATATTACTTAAATATTATAAATATATTTTAAATTATGTTAAATAGTGCTAAATGCATATTGTAGGTATTGTAATTTTTATTATAACAAAAAAAAAATCTCAGATAAACAGCTGAATTAAGCTGAACTTTTTTAGAGTGATTCAAATATCTTTCCTTCTTTTTATCAGAATTACAAACTTGCTGATCTTCCTCTACAAATAACAGCTTCCTTAATTTTAGGATATATTACATTATATTTAGCACAAGACGCAAAAAAGTTACAGCTCCATTTTTTATTTGTATTTGAAATATCAAATATTATTACAAACTATTACAATATCACAAATGAAATGTCTTTATCTTTTTTAGCATGTCAATTTTATGAGAAAAACAATAAGCTTAATTTTTATAATTATTTAAATCATTTGATAAACAGTTAAAGATACAATAAACGGGGAAAAAAAAAATCAATTTAAATAAAATTTATGTTTAAAACATTGGTCAAGTTGTTTATTGAAAATTGTTAATAAATATCCTAGAATTAAATTTTATCTTTAACTTACACACATCATTAATATTTCCTGTAATGCTTGCTGTTGCATTAAAGAATAACTGAAAACATCTATTACACCCCTGTCAAATACACAATAGCATGCTTCACAATAACATGCTTCTCAGATAGAAGCTAACTTAATTCAACCCCCCCCCCCCCCTTAAGAAACAAGAACAGGAAGACAATCTACATAATCTTTACTTTTAAACACCTTTATCCAAATATTTTAAATACAAACTAACACAAATCAAAAAGTCAAAAAAGACAAAACAAGATGATATATGAGACAATTTATTTAAGATGATGTATGAGACAATTTATTTTTAACTTAAAATGCTCAGAGATAAATCTTAGTAGATATACTAAAAAGCTTAAAACAACTTTTCAAGGTAGAAATCATGAAACAACCAAAGCAATTAAAACAAATTTATCCAAAACTTTTTTATCAAAATGAGACGGGACGATCAAAACGAGATGGGACAATCAAAACAAGACGAGACAATCAAAACTAGAAGAGGCAAGATACTGCAACTTACAAATATTGTAATGAGATGAAAAACTATATTTAATTATTCATAGAAATTTATATGAACTGAAATAAGATTTTGTTTTGACTTGTCTCAATATATACTGAGATACTGAGACAAGACACAGATGCTTACTTTCCTTTTCACTATAGGTCTTGAAGGAAAATATTTGAACAATAGATGTTGGTTTATCTCTTTCTTATTTGCCTTTTTTTAAAATTTGTTCAATGCAAATTTCCATTGCTCATTAACTACGGGAACATTTTTTCAATGTTCTTCTCTCTATCATGTGATGATTGAAAAACACTGTGTTTCTGAAAATGTTGGAAAATTTCTCCTTTAAAAAATTGTGCCATTAACATACCTAACCAGCCCAAAATGATTGTCATCCCACTGTTATTGAATTGAAAGAAATGGTTTACTAATAATTTATTAGCCACTATGACTGTAATACAAAAATACAGTGAAAAGATTATTAGTTGTGTTAAACATTAACTTGAACATTACATGACCAGATTCTAAATTTTCATTCCTTTAGCTGATTTTTAGATAATGTAAAGTAAGTAATTAAAAGCAACATAACTTGTGCAACCTCTAAAATTAACTCAAAATAAAATCATTTTTTGTTTAAGAGATTTCATGTACTTTATATTCGCTCCTCTTGTTTAAAATCAATGAGTTTTGATTGTAAATAAGAAACAATAATACATAGAAACAAAAGTAAATAAATAGATAGACAGATAGATTGATAGATAGATAGATAGATAGATAGATAGATACATACATACATACATACATACATACATACATACATACATACATACATACATACATACATACATACATTCATTACACCCTAGTATCAGAAAGTTTGAGGCAGAGTAGTCAAATTATAGAAACAAATTAGTAGCAATAATATTATTAGTTAATACTTATTCAAAATATATATTTTTCCATAATATAGATATCATTTTTCACAATATAATTAAAAAATCAACAAAATCAATATTGTTCAAATCTTTGTCTTATCAAAATATCCACCTCAATTTTTTATTAAAACTGTTTTCCTGTAAAAGTAAGTTTCCACTCATACGTTTTAGCTATGGGAAAGGGAAAGGGATGGGAAAATTAATCACGTGAGCATGTGCAATTTGTAATTTAATATTGAAAATTAATCACTGCGCATACTCACGTTCCGTAAATATTTCCCCTTTCCCTTTCCTGTACATGAAATGGATGAGTGGAAACTCACCTTAAGACTCTTTGCAGCATTTTTTTTTGAATTGTCAATTTAAAATTTATACATAGAATCATAAGTATAGAAATGACAAACTCACCTATTTATGTTTATTAAAAACTAAAGTTTACAAGACAATACTTGATTTCAGATTATAAATAAACAAGACAATCAGTAGTTTAAAAATAATAAACTAATGCTATATAAAATCGAGCTGTATTGACAGTGTTGTTTATCCAATAAAATATTTTTTATATAGATGTAGATATTTTATCTAAGCAATTGTTTATACATAATTATATTCTTATTTTATGTAAAAATTTACAACCTGCCTTAAAGTTTCCATTAGTAGTGTATATTTATAGAACAAACTTGTATTTAAAAAAACAATTATAATCATAAATATATACTTGTTATTTCAACATCTTCAAGATAATCATTAAATTCTTGCAGAGAACAGAAATCTTCTTCTCGCTTGTTGTAGCTGAAAAAGGACTTTCAAAAATACTTAAAAGGAAAAGATTTTGGAGAGGAAAGATTAAAAATAATCTTTCCTCACCAAAAGCTTTGCTGTTTAAAACATATAAAGTTATCTATTACAATAATTATCAGAAGGTATTTATCTTAAAAAAAAAAAAGACACGGAAGTTGGTTGGAAAAACCAAATGCCAAAAAAAAATAAAACGTCTGCAATTTTTATAAAAACTAGGTACTTGACATACATTTTCAAAATCTTTTTCCTGACATCTACTTCTTTTTCAACAACATCATCTTCAAACTGTTGATTTCGAAAGTCACTTCTTCTTAATGCAGTATTGCATTGAGGGCAAGCTGCTGAGGGCCTTGTAAATAAAACATCCACACAGGTTTGACATCTAAAAATTGTTTTAATATATTCGTATTGTTTCTGTAAACAGTAATTTAAGTTAAAATTAATATTAAGACAATGTTCACATTACAATTTTTGTTTGTAATAAATGTTTTCCAAACTTCCTTTCCACTATTATTTTTAAAATACTATTATCTAAAAAAAAGCGTCCTAAAACGTTTTTAACTTACAACTTATGCCCACATACATTTACTAGCAGCTTCAATGATTTGTTCCTATAACTAGTTGTTTTGCATCTTGGACAAGTTTGCTCATCCATCACAAACACCAAACATTTTGCATACTTTATTCTAGAAACAAGAAGCCATGGTTCATGACAAATCAATATTCTTTGATTGGTCAATGGTTTGTTTTTTTGTTTTTGTCAAATTTTTAGTTAAAACATATTTTATGAGTAATAAGTATTAGGTCATATTGTCACAATGTTTCAAACTTTTCTATTAAAAAATTGAACTAAAAAGTTCTTAGATTTAAATCAAACTTTGTAACAAAATGTAGATACACTGTAAGTCTAATATACAAAAAGACAATTTTCCCTAATAAATGTGTAGAGCCTTAAAATGTCTTTTTCTTTTTTTTTTTCAAAAAAAGGTTTTTTTATATTTCTTTTAGGAAAAATTGTCTTTTTGTATATTAGACTTACAGTGTACCTAGATTTTATTACAAAGTTTGATTTAAATCTAAGGACTTTTTATTTCATTTTTTTAAAGAAAATTTGAAACATTGTGACAATATGACCTAATACATACATACATACATACATACATACATACATACATACATACATACATACATACATACATACATACATACATACATACATACATACATAAATACATACATACATACATACATACATACATACATACATACATACATACATACATACATACATACATACATACATACATACATACATACATACATACATACATACATACATACATACATACATACATACATTACATACAATAGTAATTATACTTTAAAGGGGTAATTTTGCATTTGTGAATGAAATCTAAGATATTTTACATTTCAAATGTTATGAATTTAAATGTGACGAATGTTACGAATTTAAATGTGAGTTTAAAAAAATGCAGATACGAAATTTTTAAATAAAAAAAGAGACTTCAATTTGAAGCTGCTTGATTCAATGCATGCTTGCCAAAGAGCAATCTTCGTTTGTTTATATCTCGTGTTCCATTGTAATTTTCCTAGTAAGTTTAATGCTGAATGCTTTGATGTACTGACATTAGGGGGTATTTACTATAAAAAAATTTTGGTTATAAAATAAGCTATTGTTTGAGCTATAAATTTATTAACTTATTTTAATTATAATTATATTTTTGCTTTAGAATGTTTTTCCAAAATTTAGTTGTTTAAAACAAAATAAAATACTTTTAAGACCTTCTACTAATTAAGCCACCCAGTATATACATGAAAGAACTCTTAAAATTGGTTTTCCACCGTTATTCAAAAATGGCTGAGATGGTGCTGATTATATTGAATGAAATGGTAGATAATGCGTTGGTGAGAGGTAACCGATAAAAATCCCTTGAGAGAAAAAATATTATTTCATGACATAAATGCTTTTTAAAGAATTAAAATGACTCGTCTACAGGAAAAGGTTTTAACGTGCGAATGTCGAAAAACAAAGAGGAAACAGAGCGACTTAGTCACCACATCAAAAGTGTACCAAACGAGATCGGAACTTTTACGAAGACGCGGAAAATTCTTCAAGGGAAAGAAACGTCAATGCTTGAATTCTTATGACAGCATTGCAAAATTCCAAGGAAATGGTTTTTACCATAAGATGGAAACATCTATAATTCTACAAGTTCCTCCTAAGGAAAGAACATTTACGTTAAATGATGTTATACCCTCAACAAAATGCGTTGGAAATGATGTAGCTGAAGCAAAAACGTGCGTATTAATCGAAAACACTTTAGATAATCTTCTATCTTCTGAAGTAAAAAAGAATAACGTGCACACAAAGTTTCTAAAATCTAATGCGAATTTTAAAGAAGTTTCTCCTCATTCAAACAATTTTGTATCTAATAAATTATTTCCTCATTTTGACGTTGAAAAGGCGAATGGTGATTTTCAAAATGGTGTCTTTAAAACTGTCCAAAAGAAGCTCAATATCCAGAAACTTAATGAGACTTTTGATGACTCAGAAAAAAGAATAGCAGAAGGATTTATAAAATTTGGACTCTTTCAGTCTGATGCACCTGACTTTAAAATTGAAGGTATTCTTCCTAATTATGAGGCTGATAAAAAAGAAGTTAAATTAAGTAGTGGACTTGCTGAAGTGAAAAATTTCACAAAAAGGAATTCTCAGTTTGAGTTATATATTCATTCTTTGGAAAAACCAGGAATCTTAACTACAGAAAGACAAAGAAAAGGGAAAAAAATCTCAGATCTAAAGAAGAAACAAAACTATGGTAAAGAGTTAATTGAGGCTGTTGTTGCAGAAGACTGTAAAAATCTTGATAATATAGGTTTATATAAAAAAAGGCGCGGAAGAAAACCAAAACAAAAAGGACCATTTTTACATTACTTAGATATATATGTTAAAAATAAAGACAAATATATTAATGATGACTATATTTGTGATGTCACTTATGACGACAAAGCAAGTATTGCAAATACAGAATGTAATTTAAATTATAATTTATTACTTGAACCATCATCCCAGTTACCAATAGAAAACGTTGAATTGCATAAGCAGGACAATATAGAACAGTCGAAAAAAGAAAATTGCTGTGATATACTTAACACTAATTTGGTTAATAATAGTAGTATCACTACTCCATATGTGGATGGTAATGGAAATAAGCTTATAATTAAAAAAAAGCGTGGCCGTCCTAAATTAATAAAAAATGAAATACAAGATAATAAGTGTTCTCTTCATATTGATAAAACTGTTGATAGTATTTTAGGTTATCGTTATGGTAAGAAATCAGCTGAAGTCTTAGTTTTGTTCAGAAATGGTACTAGTAATTGGATAGAGCAGGATGATCTATCAAAAGATCTCTTACTGAAAAAATTTTTTCAAAACAAGAATCAGAATTTTTCAGTCATGAATCGTTTACCTTATCTAGTCCATGCAACTGGCAAAAACAGAATTGAAAAGCTGGTTGAAATAAAAGACATATATGAGTTAGATACTGAGGAACCAGCATACAAAAAGCAATGTTCAAACTTAGTTGTAAATGGTACACCAAATGATCTGCAATTAAATACAATACATTCTGAATCAGCTGAAAATATTCCGGTGCAAAATGGATCAAATGATAATGTTAGTGTTTTTGATGTTGATCCGAACAAGCAGGCCTTAAGTGCCACTCCTAATGTTACTGAGGTTTGGTCTGATGAAGTATTGAAAATGTCTTCACCATCCAAAACAATTGAAGATGTTGATTATACATCTAATAAAGCAATAACAATTGCAGAGCTAAATGATTTATGTAAATGTGTTATATCTTCTAGTCATATCAAACTCTACCCATACGAACTTAATCGACCAATAGTTTCAAAGTGTGATGGAGATTTTATGCACATTTATTTAAAACATATACCAGTGAAACTTCCAGTTGTGCTGCAAGAGTTAAGCGATGGTTTAGATTTACAGTCATGCACAGTTCTGATAAACTTGTTAGAGGATTGTGAAGTTTCTGACAAATGTCAAGTAGTTGTCATTGGTGGGATAGATGAGTTTTTTGCTCACACTCATATATTTGAAAAATTGTTAAAAAACTCAGCGTCAAGTGAGCTAAAATCTTATCAAGAAGATGTATCGATGTTGCGGTAAGCAGTTTAGTTAAGAGAAGTTATGTCTAAATTTAAATAAATAGCATTTGCATCAAAGAATTTTTTTGTTTGGCAAATATTTTGTTTAAAAATACTTTTTAGAAATGCTATTTAGGTTATTATTTTGTTTTTTAATCATTTTTAAAAGTTTCTATTTTATTTTTAACTTATGCTTTTAAATTTTCTGCATATAATTCTCAAATAAGTTTACCATGTTCAGAAATGAATACTCTTTAAGAAAATTAACTGCCTATTCTTATTTATTTTTTTAAAATCTTTTAGCTATTTAATTCAAACCATTCGTAACTTCAGTAAGCCAATTGTTGCTGTTATAAAAAAGCCTGTTGAAGGTTTGCCAGCATCATTGCTCTCACTATTTGATATGGTATTTGATGAGGTAATTTATACATTTTGTAAATTTGATTTTGTATTAGATATTTTTATGATAATTATAAATTATAGTCATGATTTATTATGCTTGCCCATAATTGTGCAATAGTGTTTGTAGGTTTGCTTAGTTAATGTTTATAGTTATGCTTTTGTAATGAGATTTGTATTAATGAGTGTTAAATTTTACTTTTAGCAATGCGAGTGTGTTGAGCAAGCAGAGAACAACTCTAAAAACTTAAATTTATTGAACAAAGCACATGAAATAAAACAGGCTGCATCTAATCAGTGTAAAAACTTTGTCTTTCCAAGAGTGATCGGGTTAACTCAAAGTAATGAGGCACAAATCATGGGTAATCGTCCAAGACAAACAATAACTGATCTTAATGTTTTTGATATCAGCATGTTCAGTTGTATGAATTTGTCTAACCAATTAAGGACTAGTGTGCAGCATATGTGCAACAATGGTATGGTTGATTTAAAAACTGATGTTCATCAACAAGAACCTGTGGATTCTGAGACTAATGACTTGATAGCCCCAATTGCATCACAATCTGGACAAAAAGAAACAGAAGATGTTGAGAACTTAAAATTTAGGTTGAATTTAGAAAAAGAAAAGTATCTATCTGACCTACGAATGTACCTTGATTCCATAAAGTTTTCATAGCTATTTTTGCTTTGTTTTTTGTATATGTATTATTGTGGCTATTTGTTTATAAATTAGTTTATTGACAAAATTAGTTTATTGTCGAGATATTTATTTTATTTTTATAGTTAAATATTTATTTTTAGAGAGCAAGTTTGTTCTTGAGTTTTTGGATTTCTTTTTAATTTTTTAAAAAAAACCTTTTGACATAAATAACATCTTGTAGTTAATATGCGTGCAAATTGTGAATATATTATATATACATATATATATACATATATATATATATATACATATATATATTTATATTTATATATATATATGTATATTCTTTTAAACTTATATATTTTAAAATGGAGTGAAATTAATTGTTTATTTATTATTTTAGGTAGAGTTATATTTCTTCTAACCTTGCTGGAGAAAAAATATGTTCTTTTATTTTTGCAGCAACTGAAATCATTTTAGATGTTCTAATTAACTCCCTTGCACTGTCTTGTGATGTTTTGTTAATCTTATTGGATTTCCAAATAAAAGGGACTTCTCTAAATCTAAACCTGTCTATATCACGTTCTTTTAAACTCTGTTAGTTTAGTCTTAGGGATTGCATTTATTCAGTCAGCTAGTAAATATTATAATATTTAAAGGGCTATTCATCTCAATAGATATCTCTTTGTCTCTTAAGCTATATATATATATATATATATATATATATATATATATATATATATATATATATATATATATATATATATATATATATATATATATATATATATATATATATATATATATAAAACAAGGTAGTAAGTACTGTAAATAAGACGATAAATTCAGAACATTTTGTAAGAAAAAAGGCTAATGACGTTCCTCGTAAACTCCTGTGCCGTGTAACCTTTAGTTGAAATTTAGCGCGTTTACACAGTTTTACTGGGAGTAACAACGTTTTATTTCGATTTTCAATTCGTATCTTGCTTTAAGACGTTGTAAGCTAACCCTATTTTAAAAATTCAAGGATGTCTGAAATAGATGTAGCGCTCTTCTCTTGAGAAATAAAATCTTTGTTAGAATAGTTATTCAAAGAGAAAAATTATAATGATTCAGATGAAGGTTTGTGAGGTTCGAAGAACTCTTTTTGGAGATTCGTGAAAATTATAATGATTCAGATGAAGGTTTGTGAGGTTGGTTCGAAGAACTCTTTTTGGAGATTCGTGAAAATTATAATGATTCAGATGAAGGTTTGTGAGGTTGGTTCGAAGAACTCTTTTTGGAGATTCGTGAAAAAGTTCACTTTTTGATGAAAACAGAATCAGATGAATCAAAAGACAATCTCAACTTTTTCAGTCTGTTAATTCGGGAAATTAACATTAATTAGACATTCATCATGTTTAATCTTAAAAGATAAACGCTGACTACAAAATCTGAAAGAGATTAATCTCTATGTTCTAACATCTTTGCTATTATTAATATTAATGATGTGAATAATGGTAAACAAAAAGCGAACAGCTTTGTTTTAGAAGGCATTCAATAAAGTTAATACGCAAGAAGATTTCCAGAAAATGAACAATATCAATTTAAAAAAGCTACATGCTCACTGAACCGACATAAATTAGCCTGCTTCTGTGTTATATAACATTTAAAAAATAAAAACCATAAAATTATCATGAATACAAATTTAATAAAATAGCAGCTCAAAAGTTTTGTGTTGTTTTAGCAACTAAAAAAAAGCTAATCACAAAAAAGCTAATCATAATAATTTGGTGAGCAAAGTAAAAAATAAAAAAACTGAATTACTCCTTTCTTGCGTCACAATAAAGTAAACGTCATTTATCAAACAATGAAAAAAAAATTTACCCAAATGTTAAATTGATAATTTTATTGTAATTCATCATTTCGAGGTTTAAAATCTTATGCGTTGACAGTTAGCTACAATTAACTTTTGTTGACTATTTGGACTTGTTTTGGATTTGTTTGGTCAAAGATTTTTATTTTGTTTTATGGTGGAAATTAAGTAATTGAAAGCATTTTCGTAAAAAATTTCGCCAATCTTCAAAATCAAAAAAATGACCCAAAACACACTGAAAGAATTGAAAACTCGACAATTAAATCCGTTTTCAAGATTTAAGTATTTTATGTATGACGTAAGTTTTAAGTTTCATGTAAGGATCTCATTGAAGTACACGTACTTCATGCGAAAGATGAAGTGACACAGATGGAGTTTTTAACAAAATAATGACCCATAAGACACAGAAAGAAATGAATTTTCAACTATTGAAGCCGTTTCAAAGCCCAGACATGATTCCGATCAATGATTTGTGGGAACAAATCAAACAAATCTCTACTAACTAAAAGCCGAAAACCTAAAGACGAGCGTCATCATTAATTATGTCGAATTCCGCATCTTTGCCATCTGTTATTATATACTTTTATCTAAAATTTTCATGATAAAACTCATTTCCATTTCAGAAAGATTTTTTTCTATAACTATATGAATACAAAATATATATAAAAAAGAAGGCTTCGTTTGAATACAATAACATTAAACCTGATGGTTATTTAGGTAACCAGCATGAATATCAGGGTAGCCTAAATATCACAACACCATTTTAAAATGGAATAATTTTTTCATTTCTTACATGTAATAACTCACATTTATTCTTTTATAAACAAAAAATATATTTCTTTATTCAGTTTTGAAAATTACATCCTTAAAATAACCACCATTTTGCTCTTCACACTGAGTGCTCTTTCTAAGACGTTAAATATTTATTGAACCTTTCAATTTCTTACAGATGTTGGCCTTCAAATGGTATATTTCTTTTTATTTTTATAACACCATTATGCTGCTAATATATCTCTGGTATGTTTAAGGCTGAAAGAATCGCGAAGTTCTCAAAAGTTTCTGGTTACCTTTCACCAGTGATAGTAAGAGCGTTTTCAGCCTATTCTTCAAGAAGTAAGGTCCAGTCATCCTTCCTGCATTCATACTACACCAAACCGTTACTTTTACAGAATGCAGACTACACAGGTGGACTTTCTGCCAAAAAAACTGATTATTTTGTTTGTTATCAAGTCCGTTTAGTTAGAAGTAGGTCTTGTCGCTTACGAGGTTGAAAAAAATGTTTTTAAACAACAAAAATAAAGCATGGGTTAGTCAACCAGTTTGATTCCTCTCCATACTTGCTATATACTTGCATGTCAACTCTCATAAATGATGCACATCAAATTACCTCTTCGTCAATTACCCAAGTTGCATCATCAAACATCTTACTTTCATCTGCAAATATCCAGATTAAGCATCTCTTCATTTTTTGGTTTGCCTATTTGGATGATAACTTTTTATCTTTTTGTCTCGAGTTTAACACTCTCTGTTACAATAAAATAATCTGCCTTAAAAAAACTGATGCCTAATTTTTTAATTCTGTGTATTCGCCAAGACAATAGGTTTGATTTCTCCAATGGAATAGTTTTGTTTTGTATCGATTCCAAACTTTTCAGATATCAAGTTTAGCATTTCAATTGAAGAATATTTTGTTATTCTTTTATTAAAAACCTTTTCAATTATTTGAAATTAAATATTTTTACCATTTGGTTTGAACAAAGATGAATACTAAATACTACACTAATCGTCCCGTACATCACCACTTAAAAAATGAAAATGAATCAAAATCGAGCATCAGATTTTTTATTTTTTGTTTATAAATACTTTGTAGAACACAAAAAGATAAAACAAAAAGAAAATGCAGTGTTTTTCTTTTCTTTTTTAATGTAAAAAAAAAGTTTCATTTACAATTAAAAAAAAAAAAAAAGCAAAACAAAACAAACTTAAAATAAAGAATCTGATGTATTTGAAATGTTTCTTCTTCATCGGGCTTAATATGATTGAATTGCGCAACTTGGTTTGACATTTGGATCTATTTTCAATTACACTAATAAGCATGGTGAATTTCTCGTTATCCACAATGTCTCGATTATCGCAATATCCTTAATTGTCTCGATTACTTATTACTTAAACTATTACACGAAATACTTAAGCTTTAAAATTATTGTTAAAATATCCTTATATTATAATTTTCAAAAATTAGGCTAAAGAAAGAAATATTTTGTTACAAAAAAAGTTCAGATTTGATTTTGATCTTTTTACAAAACCCAAATTTAAAATTACAAAATACATTTTAAAAATTACAAAAAAAGACCTGAATATCGGAAACCATGCATCATGATCATTTAAAGCGCAACTAGTTTTTCTGTCAGACTCTCCGCTGTGGCGCTTGAGTTAAATGTTAACTGTGCCAATAGTTTGCTTAAATGCTGATGAAAAATCTGAGATACTACTGACAGTTTTAAACAAGGATTAACATTTGTGGTAAAAGACTGTTGTAAGCTGAAATATGTTGTTCGATATTCTTGAGGTGCCCACGCCATCAGGGTCTAATACCATATTTAAATGAAACGAAGCCTTTTTGCAGCTTTTCGTTAAAAAAATAAGGTAAGTACGATGGGCAGACTGTTAGGGAGTTAAAAGTTAAATAAAAATGATAAAATGAAGATAATTTACCGAAACGAATTGTCTCCGAGTGCAATTCCAACTAGGTCCGGTAACAGAATATTCTATGGAGATGCTAGTTGACTAAACTCACGGTGAATTTTTATGGAGTTTATGAGAAACTCCGTTGAAGATGCAGATGACTCAAATTTTGCAGATTTTTCTAATTTTTCTACGTCATTACTAACGTCTCAAAGTAAAGTTGAAGAAATAAGTGCATGGAGTGTTAATTCATTTGAAATTCATAAAGAAGACGAAGTAGGTTTAGCTTCTTCTGCTGCTGTTCCCGAGGCGCTGAATGATAATTTTATTCCATGCTGGAATTCGTATTTAGTTGAAAATGTAAGCAAAGATTCAGTTTATGATGCAAGACAGATACTGAATAATTGTTTTCTTCCTTGTATTGTTTTAAAAAATGATATGGACAATTGCTGCTTAGTACCAAAGTAGGTTTTTTTTAGTTCTCTATTTATAAGGTAAAAATGGTGTCTTAAGTGCTTACTGAGTTTTAAAGATGTATTAACTGTAGTGGAACCAATAATTTATTTATATATATATATATATATATATATATATATATATATATATATATATATATATATATATATATATATATACATACATATAAATTATTGGTTCCACTACAGTTAATACATCATCATCATCATCATCATCATCATCACACACACACACACACACACACACACACACACACATAAATGCATTAATGTTTACATTTGATGACTTTTGTAAGATTTTTATAGATTTCTAGTCCAACTATTCACTAAATTAGGCCATAATAGCTAGTCTGTTAAAGGTGTTGGCATTTCTTTTCAAAATACTAAAATCTTTGTTGAAAATAGTGGCAGCAAAATTGCTTCATTTATTCCAACAAATTGTAGATATGTATGTATTTCTCATATGCATCTATAAATTGTTGGTGGAAGAAGAAGAAAAAAAGCAGATTTTTAACAGGTTATTTATTTCCTGTTAATGTTACCTAACATACCTAATTTTGAGGTTTTTCTTAGGAGTGGCTTTTTTAGAATTACAAGGCACAAGGTCACTTGCTTAGATTAATTTTCATTTCAGTAATCTCTTATTCCGGTTTTTAATGTTTTAAAGTTTTGCATAAACCTTAATGAGCAGGTCAATAAATTTCACTAATTAGATTTATTATGGATTTGAATATAAAAGTTGTAAGATTATTATATGTATAGTTGGCTTCACAGAAAAATATTGCTTCTGTTTTTTTATTACTTGAATTTCAATTCATAATAAAAATATATATCTGCTTGGTTGAAACAAAGTTTGTGCAAGAAGTATTAATTAGCTTCTTGTTTCTTTATTTTCACAATTAAGTTTGTTCATAAAATTAAATTGGATTGTAAATAAAACTTACTTTGTTTTGGTAGTTCAATCTAAGCACAAAATGCATTTTTACCCTGCAAAATAAATTTTAATATTTATTTTTTGAAAGATAAATTTGTTAATTTTAGCATTTGTTTTTGTTGGTTTTATCATTAGAAAACTATTTTTTGCTAAATGTTCTTTTTAGTTTTTTAATCCTAAATGAAAGTACTAAACTTGGAAACCTGAAATTATTATTTAAAAGCACATTGAAACAAATATTAGCAACATTTAACGAAAATTGAAAATTTTAACATTTTAAAATTAGTTTGTTGTTTTTTGAATTTCTGTTTTTGTTAACATTTAATTACCTAAGTGACAAATTCTAATAAAAAAAGTTCCCAATTAAAGCATGTTGGAGTTATCTCATTTTATTATGCTGATATGGTTATCTTCTAAAATCATTTATAATAAATAAATGGTAAAGAAAAAAATTAACTAAATTTTGTTTAAAATCATAAATTGAATACATAAATAAAAACGCAAATAAAGTAAAGTTTCAATTATTTGAACCTTTTCTTTTTCAGGTACATTGAATCACAACTTTTTATTGATTTAAATTGTGAGTTTCATGATCCAGTTAAAGCTTGTGATACACTATATTACAAAAGTACTGTTGAAAATTTGGTTTCTGATTTGCAATTATCAATGGTAAGCTGTTTAGTTTAAACAATGATTCTTTTTAAAAATAAAAAAATTTAAAAAATTAAACAAATATTTCTTTTTAAAAATATTTAAAATGTTTTTTCAGATATTTTTTTTTATTTAAAAGAACTCTTCACATAAGCTCCTTTTTTTTTAAACAAAATTAATTTTAGAATGATGAATATCAATGGTTAAAATCTTTGAACGTTTATCAATATGGACTTTGGAGCTCAACCTTTGATTTTCATTCAAATGAAAAAGATTTTCAACTTCTAAAAAATGACAAAGACAATCAAGTAGTAACAAATTCTGATGCAAAATATGCAAATCAAGATTTAAATTTTAATGGAGAAACCATTTGCTTGGTTGAGTTTGAACCCAGAACTCTTTTAGAAAATAAGAAGTTTAAAGAACTCTTTAATGGTAATTATTCTTTTAGTCATTGTGCCAGGTAAATTTTTTTTTTGAGTTTCATCATAATAAGTTGTGTACTAAATATAACAGCATATTTAAATAGAAAAGTCAATTTTTAGCAGCAAAAGTTTTTTTTTTAGTAGCAAAAAAATTTTGCTGAAAAAAAAAAAAGAAATTTAAGATGTTAGTCCTTTTTATGTAACATTTATGTAACTCATAATTTATGCAACTCATAATTTATACCAAGGAATTTCAGATGAATTGTAGGGTAGAGAATAGGTTTTGAAGCAGCCTTCTTATTATTGCTGAGAATATTACCTTTCATATTCCACTGGTAGTTGTATGATCTTCTGGAGGACTGCAATTATTGAGTATGCAATTGAGTACCAATCTTTATATTTCTTGGAAAGAAATATTTTTTGCTTTCCGAGATAAATAATTAATTCAATTGTATAATTGCATCAATTGCACCATTGTAATCATGTAATCAGAGATCAGGCCAATTGGCTTCAATAGCTTTTTTGTTATTGTTAAATGCTGTGTTATTAAAACTTTGCGTTCAAGTTATTGTTTTAAGCAAAATTAAACGCAGCAATAAATAGTTTAAACACAGCAATAAATAGTTTAAACACAGCAATAAAAAGTTTTTATTAAAAATTTTTTAATTACCTTATTAGTTAATATAATTTGATTTTTTTTTTATTATTTAGAGCTGGTTTTAAAGTCTTTTTGTGACCTTCATGCTATAGTTGAAACACTCTCTTCCCAAGTTAAAGTTAATTCAGAAATATTGCTGCAAGAACTTACTGTTCGGGAGCAACTCCAGAGACATAATGAGCTACAAAATACTTTCATCGCAGCATACATGAATGTGGAAAGGAAGATTGCAGAAATAAACAAAACAAGGAAGAAAAAAAATCGATTTGTTTTCATCAAGTATGCACATGAACAATATAAGGTTGCTACTTTATTTGTTCCATAAGTTTATCACCATGATTTCAGGTCAAATATGTAACAAAAAGTCAATCATTTGAATTTGTGAAGTTAGAGATTTTAATATTCTTTATAGGCCAAAATAAATCAAAGGTTTAAAATAGTAGCTTTTTTTATTCTGCTCTTAACATCTGGACACCATCAGTTTCTAGACAGAGTTGAGTTTTCTTTTTAACTGATGATGTGTATATTTTTCCATTTTTACTTCAATTAGAATGGTGATATTTCAATACCATATTTAAAGAATGAAGGTGGACCAACTTCTTCAAGTCTACTTCACATGACAAAGAGTAAGGGACTGTTTTAATGATTTAAAGTTTTTAATTTTTTTTTTTGTACAAAGGAACTTACCACTAAATTGCCACCTGTAAATTCTTTTAAGACTTTTTACTTTCCTTTTACTATCAATCTCTCAAAAATTCTAAAATCAGAATCTTTTTCATCCTTGTATAATGCCCTGTGCAAAAAAAATAAAGTCTTTAGTACTTCTAGAAAAAAAAAAAATTTTTAATTTTGGGGTTAATTCAGTTCCCTACAACCCATTTATTTTAATCCAGAATACAAAATATATATCATATAAAATGAACTAATGTATAACCCATTTAAGTTTTTGACCAACTGAAAATACTCTAATATTGAATTCATTTTAAATTTTCATATAAAAGAAATGGAACCTTTTTTCACTCGACATGTTTTCTTATGATGGTCAATTATCCTAATTTTAACTATTTTATCAATTTTTTTATCACTTAAACAGAAGAGAAGAATTTATAATTTAACATATCAATATAAAAGCTCTAGGTTATGATTAGGAATTGTCCTAACCTGTGCTCAAACTTAAAGCTAAAAGATTTATTTTTGTAACCACAAATTAAATCAGATCTATCAATGAATACTGAATTAAACATGTGCATAAAAAAGATATAAAATGAAAGTTTTTTGATATTTAAATATTAAAGTTAAAAGTTTACAGTAGTTTAACTATCCAGCATAGAAATTCAGCTAGAAGTACCAAAGAAAATTGGGAATCTGGAAAGATCACCAAATAACATCTAGGCAGAATATTTAAATCAGTGGAATGTTCTTGTCCTATCTGTTTGTGTGGAAAGAGTGTATGTAGCCTAAAAACCATTAAGCTTGAAGGAGTTTAATTAGGTCTGACCTCAACCTTTGGATGATGGAGAATTTGAATTGCTTAAATTTCCTTGATTAGTAATACTACGGTACTCATGCGTAAAGAAATTAAATATTTAAAAGAAAAAGAACAATGATTTAAAAAAAAAAGATTTATTTTAAAATTGTAGTTAAGAACATGAGGGACACGCCAAAGTTCGGCGTATCCCTGATGTTCATAATTGTTCAATTTATCATCTCTAGTTGTTGTATTGTATTTTTTTTTTTTTTTTTTTTTAATCGCGTTCATTATAGTTATATTTTACAAAACAAATTGGTTACGTTGGTTTTTGTTTTATTGCACAAGAAATCGCAATAAGTAAAACTAATTTACTTTGTTTAGTTTTACAAGGAATTGAAAGAGACGACGAAAATGTTCCGAAACTCATCAGCGAATACATTTTAAGCAGTGAGTTTTTTTTTTACTGAGACTCGCATTAAATTTAAAAAAGAAAGAAACTGTTTAAAATATTTGACCAACCAGCGTCTATTCGTCAAACATAGAAGGATGATTTTCGTTTTTTAATTTTGTTATTTGTTATGGAAAAGTTTCTTATTAGCTTTTTTTTCAGTTGGCAGTGAATTCGATTTGAAAACTGAGTTGAGGATTGTCTCAGAAGGCGTTTCTCGTTAAAAGTTACACGAAATGCGCACAAAACACAAAACGGAGAAATCATTTCACACTTCCAGAATTCTGTTTTAAAGTTTTGTAAGAAATCCTGCCTAAATATCATTTAGCGCCAATTTTTTCAGCGAGTTATATTGGTGTACCATAATAATCGCGTATCTACCAATCCGTATCTACCTCGTTAAAATTAATAACGTTTTGTAGTTCATAAAATGAGTTGATAATGTTCAAATAATTGTAATGTTTTATCAGACGTGTTGCATCAAGAAACGAATAAAGTGTTCCAGAATTAATACAGTATTCAGCTGCAGGAAATGGTTTAGATATCCGAAACGATCACTTAAATGCGTCTACAAGTTTCTGCGTTAAAATAGTATGCATGAAGTATAATATATAATATATGTTAGATTGGACACAAATAACCATTTTTATTGTGATTGATTTTTATACTAAAATTTTTAGAAGTCATTTTATAAGATATTTTGTTAATTTGTCATTTACAAATCAATGTAAAGTTCTTTGACCTGCGAAATAATTTTTTTAATTTTCCTACTTGTTTTCAGGTACGAAAAATGTTATCTTTTTTTTTTTTTGGGGGGGGGGGGGGAGAGGAGGGGGTACATGTTAAAAACGAGTTTCAAAACTTTAAAAAGTTTTTTTACACTATAATTATTTTAAGCAAGTCATTTGAAACTAGCTCATTGGCAATTTTAGCTCGAATGTAAATTTAAAAAGCATCTTTTTTTTCATGTTTTCAGGCAAAAGATTCATAAAAGAAATTTCGTTTATTCCATTTTAAAGTAAGAATGACCCCCTCTTCTTCTCCCTCCACCCCACCCTTGCTTTTTAGGTCGTTAAGGCGGTTGTACAGTACTTAAAATCAAAAAATTCGTTTTTTAAGAAAAATGATTTTCGTAAATTTTTCCTCAAACTGCATTAAAAACTGCTTAATTGTACAAAGCGAAAATCATCTACCCTTACTAGTTCTTGTTCTTGCTAGTACGAGTTCTTGCTTATTTTCTTGATTTTAGCACATTTACAGACCCAAGACAGTTCGCTAACTATTTTTTTTGTATCAGTGTTTCTCTAGCCAAATTTAATGTTTTCTGCTCAAATCAGGTTTTTCTTATATCGTGTTTAAAATAAAAGTATGACGGGCGAACTCTTCGACAAAAGCCCACCATAATAAAAAATACAAAGTTTAGAGAAATCAGATATAAATTGGGTTGCGATTTCTTATTAACTACAGATTTATTAGTTTTTCCTCCGAGAAAGTTGATCAACAAAAAAAGATCGAAATGTAAATAAAGACTTTTTTTACTAACGAGTCTTAATTTACTAAAAAACGCAATAACGTTTCTTAAATGCCTATAATGTGAAAAGTATGTTTGCACTTCAATTCATCCAAAAATGTGGCTCGAGCATTGAAAAATTTTTTGGATTATTTATGAAAGGAAATGAATAGAAATAGCTATAGTACTACATAGTATATTCTGTTGTCTATAAAAAATTTATTAATAAAAGCCAGAAAAAAATGCTGGAGAGGAATTAATACCTTTAGGTTTTTTTGTGTTTTTCTCTAGTCAGGTTTTTTATTTGGCGAGGTTTCAAAACCAATAAAATGGAGAATGGATCTAAAACTTGGCGCAAATTGTTTACAACGTTTGGCATTTAAAAAAGATTCTGTCCCTAATCACCTGAAAAATTGCCTAAGTCGCATATAATTTGGCACTGTTAAGACCTACTTTAAAGTCTTTAGTACACAGTGTAATCACGTCTTGTACCCAATTTCAGGGTTTTTTGCCTTGTTAAAGTAGACCAATATAGAAATTTTAAAATTAATCTTTCACAGTTTAGTGATTTAAAAAAATATTTAAGAAGTTTGAAACAAACTTTTTTCTAATTGCTGTACCATAAAACATTAAGCGAAATCTTAAAAGTGACTGAAAAAAAACAAAACAACAACATTAAAAAAACTCATATATAGAAGAGGCTATCTTTCAAAGTTAAAAAAAGTGAGGGCCTTCGAACAGTTTTCGTTTGATTCAGTTATGATTACCTGAATGTTTATCGATGGACCTTTTCAAACAAAACGTGAGGTCTTCGAATTTTATCAATACATTTCATGATCTTAGAACTAGTACTCTTACTAGCGCTTAAAAACCTTTTTCCTTTAAGAAAAAAACCTATTTCCTTTAGGAAAAATAACAGTTACATATTCCTGGAGATTAATGTAGAAAAAAAAAAAAGAATTCTGTATATTTTAATGATTTGTGTGCCATTCACATTTTAATAATAATTACACTAATAAACCCAGAACTGAACCAAAGAAAAAAAAAAAGATTTAAAAAATTGATACTTCGAAAAGCTTGGGGATATCTATGAAACTGCTACCAAAATACTTTGTTTTTAATTATAGTTCTTTATAACAACATTTGATGAATGAATCAATAAATTCCAACTATTAGATATCCGACTTTCAGAAATGTTATTTTAAAGCAGAACTGCTTTATTGATACTGCATGACAATTTGTCAGTCAAACGCAATAAACGCAAATTCAAAAAATACCCGCTAGTTAAATGTCTCTGGAAACTCTTTTTCGGACCAATAGAGCGGTATGTTGCCCACCGGCGGATACGGCTAGTACCTCGTCTTGTTCTAATATCAAATTATTTGATTGGACAAGTGATGGATCAAAAATATCCTCCTCGTCGCCTACTCCTAATTGTAAACTCGTACCCAATCCCCACGAGTATAAATGTCCTTTATCAGTAATTGCAAAGCTTACTGCCTCACCACAAGCAATTTTAACAACATTTTCTTTTTCGAGCGAAGTAATTTTTTTTGGTAAAGAAGTTTCCTTGGCATCTTTTCCAATACCTAATCGTCCATATTCTGCACGACCAATCGCATAAGCATTACCTTTACCGTCGGCTATCAGACTATGATGCTGCCCTCCATGAATTTGCAGGCAGCCATTAGCACTCTCTCGAATTTCACATAAAGATTGTATTACTTCGGGATTAAAAAAGTTCTCAGTTGTCCCAGATCCAAGTTGTCCATAATTATTTAATCCCCATGCATACACATCGTTAGTATCGCGACTCAAAGCAAATGTACAAAAACTTCCCGCAAAAATATCAGAGAAAAACTGCTTTTTTCTAAAGCGCACAACTTGGGGCGAAAGTATGATTTCAAGACCACGACGTCCACCCCGGTGACCAAAACACTCTTTAATTCTTCCTAACTGTCCTTGTTCACCAGTACCACTCGTGTAAATTAGTCCTCTACTTGTTAAGATAACAGTGTGATCGTTTCCGGAAACAACCTTCACTGCAGGATCATCTAAGTGATCGTCTTTTGGATAGATCTTAATGATTTCATTTTTTTTACCGAGAGACGCTGCTGTTAAACCAATTTGACCACTTGCGTCCTTTTATATTAAAAAGAAAAAAAAAATTAAAATTAAAATAGAAATTTTATAAGAAAAACAAGACTTGCGAATAGCATTACTCTAAAAAAACGTACTCTATAAGCTCCCCATGCAAAGACTCTTCCGTCATCCGTAAGCGCAGCAGAATGGCTGTCACCAGCAGATGCATGAACTATACGAACATTCTGCGGCAACAATACTTTCCGTGGAAAATACTCTTCACCGTCGCTGCCTTCTGTGTGTCGCCCTAGTGCACCATCGTCATTACATCCCCACGAGTATACCTTATTCAGAAAAATATAAATCTTTATAAGTTTTGAACAGTAACTGAATTTCGCTCGACTTCTAAACATAGGGGCACAGTAAATCAGTAACTTTTTTTTAAATAAACATCGATTTCGTTTTATGATCTTTGTGATTTTTTAATCAAGTAAATATCTCCATTTCAATATTCTGATTGTTGATAATTCAAGTGCTATATTACAAACTTCTGGTAAACAGAACTAATTGCTACCAGTACTCAAATGCGTCATATTCTCTCAGTTTGTCACATGAAAACCCTTTTTGATAAATTTTATGCCATTTACCAAGCTCAACCGGAAAATGTTGCAATAGCTTAAAGTGTAAAGTTAAATTCGATTGGGAGTGTTTTAGGCGATAAATGGGTGTCATCCAGCGAACTATCTAAGCGTCTGCGTCTCGAAATCGTATTCTCGAAATGAACCAGGAAAAGCGTAACGAGACGATAAATTTCCCGGAAAAAAATAACGAGACAACGGAAACGATTGTCCCGAAAATTTTTAGCCAACCAAGTTTGTTTTGCCTACCAGAAATGACGCACAGTGACTCAAAACAACAACAAAAATGACACTAAACCCCTCACGATTTTTTGGTAAATATAGTGCCCTTTTTAAATAATATTAAATTACAATTATCATTTATTTAAAAAGTAAAAACTTTTATTATAAAAAAAATTTAACTTCTTTTAACCATAAAACTATTTTACATTTTATGGTTAAAAGAAGTTAAAAATTTTGATATTATTTTCAAAGAATTCTAAAAAATGAGAGATTTTTATTCAGTAAAAATGGCGAACTTTTAATCTAAATTAAAGTCTATAAGATTTAAGATAACCTTTTAACTTTATATATTTTTTGAAGAAATACAGATGTCAATGAGTCCATAAAAAGCTTGTCTTCCGCCTTTTTTAACAGTGGTTTATTACATCAAAACAAATGAAAATGGCAGAAAACAAGGTTTTTATGGACTCATTGACATTTGTATTTCTTGAATTTGAGTTTTTTACTTGTATGACTTGTTTCAACATATCAAATAAAGTTTCAAGAAACATATTTTTGTCATCATATGCTACTTAGAAATTTGTTAAAATGTTTTATTTGAATAATGATTTACTATTCAAGAGGTGCTAGATATTTGAAATAGCATTGCTTAACAACTTCAGTATTTCCTGTAATATACAAGTAACATTTACTTAAACATTATAGGAAACGTAATGTGATAATTGTCAAAGAAGTAATAACATAAAATGTTAAACAGTGTTAAGTGAAAAATGATATAAAGTACTCAAAAATGTTTCTGATATATATTAATGATTTTAAAAACAGCAACAACAAAAAGATTAGATGTTATCCCGAATATATGTGAATTAGGAGTGGATAACTTACCATTTTGGAAGGATTTACTCAACAAAATCAAATAAAACTGAAGAAATTAGCAAATAGAACATAAATGAATGCTACTTTAGATTTATTTCAAAAGTGAAGAAAAAAACTAAAACAATGTGGTAGAAATTATGATTCTTTTATAGAAAAAGAATACCAATGGCTTCAAGGAAATCTTATGACCAATAAAAGTAGCCATTTTGGTTCTGAAAAACCCCATTAACAATGGGTGGTCCTTGGAGAGCAAAGGAAAAGAGAAAAAATAAAAGAACTAGGTATTGAACATCATGCTCTATTGTTAGTCTCTGGAAGAATTACACTTTTTAAAAAAGTCAAATGTTTTATAGATCAAAAAAGTTAAAGACACTTTCCCTTAAATATGAGTGTTAAACAAACTCTTGCATTAGAAATGAATACTGACCTCAGCGGTAAACATTATTAAATGATCAGAAACTTAGCCCTTGGACACATAATTATTCCCTTCTTTCAATATATTTCATTGGAAATAGTTAAATACTATCCCAAAAATATTTTTCCCCTCCTGATTTCAGTTGCTACCATTAATTTTTATAAAGCTGTGTTTGTATAGATGGTATAACAATATCAATAGTAGCAGCTGAAATAAATAATGGAATTGTGCCAGAAATACATTATTTAAATTTCACATTAAGGATTAATTAGTATGTCTCATTAAAAAGATGTAAATTCCGGGAAATTGTAAAGCTCCTATTTTGTCCGGGACATCTCAGCTCATCTCATCTCGGTATTGTCCCATATTTTGAGTGAAAATTGAAATATGTCTCAATATTTATCGCTAATTGGGACAAAGCTTTAAGGATCATCTCGAATAAAAAAAATAACAAGACGCAGATGCTTACTGCACACTGCTAAGAAAGTTGACCACCAGATTAAAGTTTGTATATACCAACATCTGATATTAACTGTAATTAACTATTTGCAAGCTTTTAAATCAGTAAAAGATGCAGCTTTTGGAGCAGATTTGAAACCAGAATTTGAAACAATTATTTTGCTGATATTTTTAATTCCCTACAAAACAACATCCATAGTGTAAACCTAGAGGGATTAAATTTGTAGACAACATAGAAAATACATATTATTGTGAGCTACATTGTTCTATTTATAAAACATAACACAAGAATGGAAAATTTTGCAGAACAGGCTAGTGAGGCAGTGCATGCTAAGTTTAAACCTACCTGGAAAAGATATAAAGTCAGCTCAGAACATGTTAAACATGGAGAAAAATTAAAAAAAGCTGTTGTCAATTTTTAAATAAGAAGAGTCAAATAATAATATCATCCATGTTGTAATCTTTATTCTAAAATATATGAATTGAAAACATTTTTCCATAAAAATGTGTTTGGTATAATGCTCGCTCTTCATATTTACAACCATTGAAATACTTTATAGAACTTTTGTAAATTGTATATCTAAAATGTATAGGAGTATGTTTATTAAGAAAACCAGGAAAGGAAAGAAGTTCAACCTGACAGTCCGACTAGCAATGGTGGTGCTATTTTGTTTCTTATCCCAAATAAAGTCATTCATTCACACTAATACTAATGATCTTAAACTATTTCTCTTGTTTTGAGAAAAAAAGAAGCTCTTTCTGGACAGTTCTCTCAATAAATGTGCATTCCCCTTTTTTAACCATTGTATTTAAAGCTGTTGTCTAAATCCAATAATGTATGAAATACACCTCATCACAAGTCCTGTATAAAAATATACATCTTATGGGTCTTTATTAAGGATCTTCAGTACGGAACAGCATATACCTTAAGGCACTCAGAATATACCTTAAAGAATTGCAAACATTAAAAATTAATAATATCATAAGTATGTAAAATACATTTTAACACTTTACCTCACCATGCTCTGTGACTCCAATAGTATGCATACCTCCACATGTAACCTGGATAAATTTTATGCCTTCAACATCCTTAATCATTGCTGGTTTCTTTCTTTCCAAAATTTCTTCACCTAAACCTAACTGTCCAACATCTCCCTGTCCTAATGTTAAAATGTGACCCACTTTTTGAGTTAAATTAACATCTAAAAGAAAATGAATCGGATAAACAGTAATGCAAAAAACAGAAAATCCTATTAAAGTTAAAAATGCCATTAAAAATCTCATCAACAATCTTAATAACAGAAAATACCATTGCTGTTCAAATTGTTTGCTAATATAACGAGTCATATTAATGATAGTAACTTTCATTTGTTTAATTTGATTAAAGATGATTAATGGTTATTCCTGATCAAGACAACAGCTGCTTTTTTTCTTTTCTTTTTTCTTTTTTAACATAACATGAACATCTATGTTTATGATATATTATTAGGTATTAGATCATTTTAGCTAGTATTTCACTTTATTTATTTATTAACAGAGTAGTATTTTGATGACATACTTAAAATATTACAACTCAGAACTTTGCTTGAAAAGCTGCCAGTACTTTTTTATTTTTTTAAATTAGAGCACTTCAAAGGTTGCCCAATAATTGGTTAACATTTAACTCTGGGCATTCACTTTTGATGAAATTGTTGGTATAACACATTAGTTTGTGTATTTTCTCTTTTTTCATCCAATCAACTGTTCAGTAAGATTTGCTTTAAACAAAATGGTTTTATGACTTTGTGAATCCTACATTTCAATAAGGTATTTTGAAGCTTGTGAAAGAATGAATATATACCTACTACTCTCTAAATATTTATTTTAAAGATTTGTATGATAAATATTTGAAGATTAATTAAGAAATATTTCTAAAGCTTATAACATTTCCTAACTTTTCACACATTTAAACTTTTTGATGGGAGAAATTTGAAAATTTGACATCACCTATAATTTATTCAAGTAAATCAAATTTACATTTTACATTTTCTTATTTTCTTTTGTAATTTTTTCAGTTTTATCATTTTTAAGCGTAACAAGACAATAAACAGTAAATTATTTTGGTAGCATTATTCGCCTAAAAAAATTTTCAAATTTTTCAAGCTTATTTTTAAAAAAGGACATTTGAATTTTTGATTGAAATGGACTTGCTAGTGAAATGGACTTGCTTTAGTAAGTCTATTTAAACCAAAAACCAGAAAAATTGAGTAGCCTTTAAATGATGGATAAAGTTCTCAGAATCAGAAAATAGTTAGAAAGAATTTTACTTTTTTAAAATTATTCTTAAAATTTATTTTACTTCTAAAATAAACCAATTTGATTTTCGAAAAAAATACGTTTTAGGTTTATTTCCATCTTACATTAATATAAGGAAATCAACTTGCTTGTAAAAGTTGATGTCTTTGATTATCCATCAAATCAACTTTTTTAATAATCTTCAATTGCAAAAAAATTTCATGCAGTTTAAAGGATCAGTAAAATAGGCTGTACCTATACACTGAAGTACTTTTGTCGGTTTTTAAAATTATTTTTCCCAAAACAGTTTATTAAACTAAGTAACTTGGTCTCAAAATATTGCATTGGAAACAAACTCCTTTTAACAAGAAGAAAACCAATTATAAGCATCATTTTAAAACTATGGATAAAGCTTAGATCTAAGGTTCTAATTACTTATTGATTCTAATTGATTCCAAGGTTCTAATTACTTATTGATTAAAAATAGTAACGGTTGAATTTTTTTTCCTTGTAATATTAAGAAAATAAGAATTGTCAAAAATATAAATAGGAAGTATCACTTGATGCCAAATCTTATTCAACAGAGAATTTTCAGTAAATAGCAACCATTTCATAGTTACACTAGTGACATGAAATGGTCAGTAGTGTACTTTCTCCTAAATAAATTATTTAAAATGTGTACAGGTTCCTTTCTACAAGACTAAAAAGCTGCTTTGATAAATTAAATAATTATAACATAGATCAAACTGAAAAATTGCTATAAAGTTTTAACATAATGGAAAACAATTACCTTTAGTATAAGATTAGTTAAAAACTTTCAAACTTATGCTTCCCCCCCCCCCCCTCCCATTCCCTCTTTTATGATGTTGTATTATATTTAAAATGCCTGAAAGTAGAAAAAAATCAAAAGTGATTTTTATAATGGTTATCAGGGCATAGTTTTTTATATTCCTTGACTTAAAATTTTTTTTAAGAATACTGGTATAAGAAAAAAACTGCAATCCTAAAATTGAAAACTCTAGCTTTTATTGATTGATCAACTGTTAACTTTTCAAAAAAAAAAATATTACAAACGGTTACTTTTAAATAATATTTGTGTTTTTAAAAGCCTAATCTACATTATTCAGGCTGCGAGGAAAAAAGATGTATGTAAAAGAATTGCTCCTAAAACCAGATAAACAGCATATATAATTGAAGTGCAAGTAAAATGCAAAAGTATTTGTTGGTAGTGTTCCTTACATTTTTGAATTACACCTAAAATTATATTTAACCTTGCTGAAGGAAAAAACAGCATGTCTCCAAAACACAAATTGATCTCTTCACATGCTTTTCAAAAAATGGCATTATAGGGTTTTTTTTTTTTTTTTTGTTAAAGCAATTATAATTTTTTGTAAGGTTTACAATACCAGTAATCACTTTATATAAACATTAAAAAATTCATGAACACAACAGTTTCTCTAAAAATATTTGTTTACCTGTTTTAACTAACTTTTCAGGTGATTTAATTGAATCATCCACTGTTTTGCGCTTTCGATGGCTGTCTTTTTTTTTTGATGCAGGCATTTTTGATTTTAGATGTGTAGAATGCTATATATATATATATATATATATATATATATATATATATATATATATATATATATATATATATATATATATATATATATATATATATATATATTACTATAGAAACTGCTAGATAAGACTTTTCCTACATTTTCAAAGTAAAATATTACTTGTGGGTGTTTGTAACTTTGGACAAAAAAACAGTTTCTTTATCACTAATTTCCCTGGATAGAAACTTACCTTATGTTATTACTGGAAATTTATAAAAACTTAATTACACTGGTCAGTGCTTTATGTGAAGTTATACACTTATTTAAATAGTCATATTAATTTGTAGTCATTCGAAAAGTTATATCTTCGCGCGCATGAGTTAATCAAAATTTACGATATTTTTCTCGCAACATTTTCTTTGGTTGGTCGATCAAAACCAACGTACGAATTTTATCAACGTACGTAATTGTTTCAACGTACGAATTTTATCCAAGACCTTGTCAACTTACAAAAAACTATTTGCTTTGCCAATTTTATATTTCTTTTTCAGATTTACTTCACAAAAAGGATTAATGGTGCTAGAAAGAGTATTAATGTTGTCAGTGAGGAAATTTTTTATCTAAATTTATCTAATATTATGTAGAAATTGAAAAATAATTTTAAATTCTTTTATATCCTTTGCTTGGACGATATTTACCGACTTAATTTAGATGAAGTATTTGTTTAAGAAGTTGTGTTTAATGACTCTTATTTTGTTTTAGAAATTTCGCACCAACAAATAATTTTGTCTTAAAATGATTTTAATAAAATAGCTTTTAAAACGTAATATTGCGCCAAAGGCATTTTTAATTTCTTTTCTCCCTCTCAGTTTAACACCATTCACTGGATATCTTAATCACTGGTTATCTGAAATTGTCTATAAAATTCGTTTATCTACTATTATAGTTTATAAAACTAAATTGTGTTAAGAATTTATAGTATTATAATTCCTAAATCATTTTTACCAAAAAAAAAGATTTTATTTCGTTTCGTTTTTTTTTTTTATCAATTTAAGTTGTAAATAAAACTTATATGATAACTTTTATTCCCATTTTTACATCAAAAGACCAAGAAATAGAATCGATTATAACAAGGAACAACCCATAATTTTTTATCCTTTTAATTAAATTTCGATGGACGGGTGTTGATAAAATCCTGATAGCAAACAAAATGAACTGAAAATAATCGATAAAATCAGGAATGGATACACCCTGGCCGAAATATGGCTGCAATGCATGAAGAATAAGTAAGAGAGAATGATCCTTTAAAATTTACTTTTTCCATATAAATAAAAAAGTTTTTTCTGTAAAATCAATTTTAGTCTATAAGCGAGATTTGTCGTGTGATTAATTTTAACTAAAGGTTAATTCCAAATTAAAAGCAAAAACTTTTTTTCAGATTTTATATTGTAAAGGTCTCAAACACAAGTTCCGCAACTCTTTTTACAATTGGGCTTCATCCATTGTGGGTTTAAATTGCACTCATTGCTGGCTGCCCACGCCTTACATCTGGTGTCGCTGTCTTCGCAAGGTGCTGAAAGTAAATTAATTACAATTGAAGGAAATTTTTTTCTGACATCGTACAAATATTTGATGCAACTAAATTACCTTTTTGATATTTTTCTTTTAAATTTTACTCAAAAATCCAAATTTATAAAAAAATTTTATGATTATTTAAAGTAAAATAAACTCCAACAAACCTGGTGTAATTCCTGTAACCCCCCCACATCTGTACATTTGGTTTATAGCGGCTATATCTGATCTTGAAAATTTATCGTTTCCAAGTCTTAGATTGGGATTATTTTTTGCTTGAATAGTATTTCTACCATTTCCAGAAAACTCATCGTTTCTGTAGTGCATTATTGAATTGTAGTCGTAAGATTGTCCGTAATAATCTGAGCGATATTTCTGAAAGTTATAGTCCTCACCTGCAATCATAATTTATACAATTCATGCTTATTTTTTTATGCAAGCTATACAATTAATATAATAAGATTACTTTCATAAAGTTATATAGTGTTATATCTGGCGTTATCATATAGTGTTATATATATATATATATATATATATATATATATATATATATATATATATATATATATATATATATATATATATATATATAACATCTAAAAACTAAGTGCTTTCATAACCATAGGTGCATAAAATTTTTTAAGTAGCCGTCACAGGCATTATTAATACTAAACGAATGTTTATTTAGAAATATTTTAACTCGAAGATTGATGATTTTTTAAACTTGCTGGTTTATATAATCTGATCGTTACTTACCTCTTTGGATGTTGTTCCAAAAGATCTCCACATAATTATCTCTATCGTTTCTACTTTGCTCATGATAAAATCCTACTGCATGCATCATTTCGTGAATTGTAGTGCCAAGGTCAAGGCACCAGTTTCCAAGTTTCAGTTTTTGACTGTTGCCTTGTCTACCTATGATTGACCAGCACCTATAAAATCATTTGCTAGATTATTATTTTTTTAAAGAAATGTTTCATCAACGAACATAATATTTATAAGAATTCCTAAATTTCATATATTATCTCATACCCTTGCTCATTGACCATGTGAACGTAGTCTCGTTGATTAGTTCGTGGTACAAACCGAACACAGGTGTGTTGATTGTAGGCTTTAATAGCTTCATTGACCAATTGACGTCGACGATTGTCTAAATAATGATGACTTTAATAATGTATTGTATATATAATTATCCATGTTAATGATGATGATGGTGATGATTATGATGATGGTGGTGATGATGATGATGATGATGATGATGATGATGATGATGATGATGATGATGATGATGATGATGATGATGATGATAACGTTATAATTTTCACGCTGATAATGATAGTTGTTAATTCTTACCAAAATTGTTATCAAAGTAGTACGGTATTATTCCACCAGGCCATATTCTCTCTGATGTAACGCCTTTGAATTGATTTTCTGTAAGTCGACCATTGACAATCGCTCTAGTTTCAGGATCAAGCCCAATGTCACCTTCAAAGGCGTCAGGATTTCCCTGATCTACTCTCACTAAATGGAAGTTTTTTAATAAGTTAATTATTGAATGTCAGGAATTTTTTCTCCTAGCATTCAAAAGAACAGCAACAAATTGTTAGAACTTTGCACCTGCAGCTGAAAAGCAAATCAGCAAAACCGAGCATAAAACAAAAGTTTGCATTTTTTATTTTTAAAAAAATTCTTTTGAAACAAATGATAAGTTCTAATACATGCTTAAATAGTTTTCGGATTGAAGTATGTACAAATTTCTAGCAGTTGTTTAAATACCAACGACTTTTTATTCAAAGGAGCACCAGATGAATAAATACAAGGCAAGGTAATCAAGACAGTATCTTACGGGATATTGCAAACTTATAAGTTTTTAAGATCAATCAAATTAAGTTAAACTATTAAAAATTACATGCTTAAAATTAGATTTAAAACGTTTTCCCAGGAGATTAGTAAATAATGCAATAGTGTAAAAATAATTTAAAACAAAAATTTACACTGTGCTTTACTAAAAGAGCAAAGATTTTCTTATCACGGTTTGCATCGTAATATTTATTTTTTCAGCGAATTTAAAAATTATTTTGGTTTTAACTTTTAAATTTTGTTAAACAACTCTGAGTGAAGATAATCATTAGCTTTTTAAAATTATTTTTCAATGTCTATTTTCAATATTTCTTTGTGATGTTGAAGGTAACTTTGTGATGGTGAAAGCAACTTTGTGATGGTGAAGGCAACTTTGGGATGGTGAAGGCAACTTTGGGATGGTGAAAGCAACTTTGTGATGGTAAAGGCAACTTTGGGATGGGGAAGGCAACTTTGGGATGGTGAAGGCAACTTTGGGATGGTGAAGGCAACTTTGGGATGGTGAAGGCAACTTTGAGATGGTGAAGGCAACTTGAAGATGAAACGATTTTAAACTTAAATAAAATTTTGGTGAAAATTTTAATAGATTTAAGCTTCGTTATATAAATATTTTGATGATTATTTTCAGAAAGTTTTTTATATTTACATTTCTCACATGGGTTTCTTATTGCCTTATTTTAATTCCTCAACAACTTCAGTAAATATTTTAGTAACTGATACAAATCTGATAAAACTTAATTGTTAAAAGTATCTTTTTTTTATTGGTACAACTGTTTCCATTTTAAATGCAAATATTCTCATTAATAGCGTCTCTGTCATCTAGTACAATGACTTATGATTACGCCATCGCCTCCCCTCCCCTCATACTCCCCATAAGAATAACTTTTTTAAAGTTTGCCGCTAGATGTAATTATTTATTAATCCTTAAATTTTAAATTTAATACAGTTTTTTGTTTAGCGTCACCAATCAGATTGTGTAGCGCTCTAAAATAATGCCACAGATTTTCATTAACTTTAAAGATATATTATATATATGCATAAATGCTTGACCTATCCGCAGAATAACTTCTTTTGCATAACCTGCCGTTTCATAGAGCTTTAATTCTACTTGTAAATATTCACATAATGTCAATGAGTTTAAACAGTGCACCGTTTGATAGCAATGTTTATTACATTCTCAAACAGCCCAATATTTTGCACTGCTTCAAAACAAAGATGAAAGCATCCTTTTCTTAAGGCGGCAGAGTTAACTTACTGGTCATTATTAAGGGCCCGCAATAAGCATAAGAAAGACCTAAAAGCAAAAATCTAAAAGACCTTTTTTTCTCAATCAGTTACCATGGAAACATACATTATAACTTCGGCCTCAATTGTTTTGTATTTTTTTTGCCAAGTTTAAATATTTACCGACTTCAAATATCTTTATTGCTTAATTCGTATGCAATCGACAGATGCATACGAATTAAGCAGTAAAGATATTTATATTTTAAAAATGTAACCGCAAAATTCACTTGATTACAACTACAAAAAAATTTTTACTTCTTAACTGCCCTTAATTGTAAATGGGTAAGAGGATTTTTAAAATCTTTCGTGACCAAAACTCGATGTTATGAAATTGTGTTTGATATAATCGACCAGGTTTCGCTATAGCAGCAAAATTATGTTTAACCCCAATCCACGACTAAAAATTCAATTTTTGCCGTGGATTGGGGTTGAAGCCATTTGGATTGGGGTGACATTTTACCATATATTGGGGTTGTAGCCATCTGGATTTTAGTGACATTCTTAAAAGTTTTAAACTTTAAATTTTTTTAATTTAAAATTTTATAGTTAAAAAAACTTTCGTATAACATATTTTATGTTACTTAACAATTTGCCTGTTTCTGATCGTTCAAAGTAAAAAAAATAGTCTTGTAAGAATGGGTATTAAATTTGTACTCAACACAGTTACAGAAACAAATAGTTTTTACCATGACATTATGACTCTGTCATATCATAACTCCAAGTTTTCTCAAATTTTTATTAAAGAGTTATTTAAATTTTGATTATTTTTTGCGCGAGTTAAAAATTTTTGTATTTTTTTTTTACATTAACTTTTTTATGGTTTTTAGCGTAACTTTATGACGCTTAAAGATGAGGAAAAAATAAGACATAATAAGACGTCGTTAGTTTCCTTTATAAGACGCTGTAGGATCTCTTTAAAGGACACCGTTGGATTTCTTTATAAGACGTCATTAGTTTCCTTTATAAGACGCCGTTGGATTTCTTTATAAGATACCGTTGGATTTCTTTTAGTGTCACTACTTTCTTAAAACTGATCACTTTTTGGAAAATATTGTTCCTTTATTTCTACTTGGATTTCTGTTATTTCTGATAAGTTCATTAGAATGATAAAGTAAAACAGAGTTAGAAGAAAAATTACACACTTCTTTAAGATTTGTTATTAATTGAACTAAAATGATTTATTTACAGCTTTTACACTTTCCAAGTTAATTTAAATATGCATGTTATGTAAGTATCCATATACGTAAGTATGTTCTTTCCAACGTGCGTTTCCTTTAGCTCTCTGACTACCGGCACAGTTCACTAGATCTTTCTGACTACCGGCACAGTTCACTAGATCTTTCGGAAACCCTAAATTCACTGGATGCATAGCAAATCCCCCTTTTAACTTTTATTCATTGCATACCTCGATATTTCGTTCTTCAGTCGTTGTAACTATCCCCTTCAACATCTATATTCCACTCTGTTGGAGTAATGTCTTCATCTGTTGACCTCGTATCACTGCTACTTTTATTATGTGATCCATGTCTTTTAATTTTCTGCTTCCAATGGTTATCAGGTCACTAATTGTTTAGATTATAGTGTCGGATATCCTTTTGGGTTCGCTTGGGTGGTTTCTAACGAATGCTTTATGTGCAGAGACTCACTCTGCACATAAAGCATTCGTTAGAAACCACCCAAACTGACACAATTCGAGAGATTTTATCCCTTTAACATGGCTTTTCTTTTTTTTATAACTGTAATTAACTTGCGATCGAATCAACGCTGTTATCCTGAATGTTTTTCAAAAGTCGCTGCTTACTAAAGATAGCTGTATCAATCAAGTACATAAAACAGCATCAAGTACACAAAACAGTATCAAATACATAAAACAGCATCAAGCAGAACTTTGTCATTTAAAAGTATGAAGGCCAGAGTGACTTATTTACAATCTTAGTTTCCATGTTAATTTTCTTTCGAGCTGTGATTATTGTTCGAAACATTATTATAGAAAAGGCTTTTATACGAGCAACTGAAAGTTTAAATGTAGCTCGTATTCACTGGTGTTTAAAATTTGAAATGATTCGTAGTGCTTACCATTTCATTGGATTTGAATAGTGAAAAACAAGATATTTTTGTATTTTTAAAGTACAGTTTTCGCTTCGACATGAACTTTTAGAAAAACTTATATCCAACTATAACTGATTTATTTAGTAATACTTTATATTTGATTGAAGCATCTTTCACAACGAATAGAACAATCAAAGAGTAAAAACACAACAAAAAATAAGGTCTCTTGAACTTTTTTTTTACATTTAATAGCCGTCTGTGTTTTTTTGTATTATATGTGTTAACTTTATCTCACTTTACAAAAAAAAAATTTGATCTCAATTTTAAAGATTTTGCAAGAAATATTCTCTAAAATTAACAAAATAATAATTTATTTTAAACTAGGGCATTCTAAGCCACTTGGCAATATGTCATTGAATTTCTAAGCCACTTGGCAATATGTCATTGAATTTCTAAGCCACCTGGTAATATGTAATTGATTTTAATTAGATCACTGCAAAGAGACATTTGTTTTTCATGATGCAACTGATTAATTTAACAAACAAATTTAAATTTATTAAGTTAAAGAATTAAATTTTTAATACTTAATATTTGCTGAAATATCAAATTTTGATACCATAAAAGCTCCCTAAATAACTCCAGAAAATAACTCAACTAAATAACTCAAGAAAATAACTCAACAAAATAACTCAAACTTTAACAATGATTTTCGATTCGAAGAAAGTCCGAACAATTTTACATCAAATTAGATAAAAACTATACAAATAAGATAAATTGTGCAAAGACACAAAAAACGTCTGCAATAAATAACTTTACAAAGTGAATATAAAAAAACAATCCATTAAAAATCTTTTCGTTCAATTTTCGCTCTGTAATGAGCTACAAAATGCTATAAATAATATTTGAAAGGACTTGATTGAATCTATTAGATGGTGCAGAAAATGATTTGTTTTATAATTTTTTTTTAAAACAACTTAAAATTCAAGGTTTTTTCTCGGCTGAGTTGACATTAACATAATTAAGACCAGTCCTAGGAAAACTTGATGGTTGCTCTTCAGGGTAAACTTGAAAGATTTCTTCAGAACATTTTATTTTTGCTTGTGAAATGTCAGGGGCTTTATATCCAAAACTAATAAGGTCACGAACCCAAGCTTTGGCAATGTGAACATCTCTAGCTTTCAGTATTTTTTGCTTATACAAGTCTTTAATAAGTTCGAAATAGCGAGCGAGAATCGACTTACCTTTACCTTTCCACTGCAATAAAAAATTTGTTAAAGGTAAACACTCACTATAAAGCGCATCTTCATCCAGATAATCAAGTAAATAATCATGACCAGTCCGATCTTGATATGCATTAGGACCAAAATAAGCAAGATGACCACCAACATCCCACAGCAACCTCTGAGTGATGTATGATCTCCAAATATCTGTAACTCGAAAAGCAGTTGTTTGAGGGAGAAGTAATCCCCAAAAAGCATTATAGGTATGAAATGTATTTTGAGAGTTGAAAGGGGAAAAAGAATTATGAGGCAACACCACTGGTTCTTGTTTTTCATCAAACTTTATGTTAAACTTGACATTTGAATCTTTCCTTGTCAACCGCTGAATAGCATCAAGATCAGGGTCTCCGTTAACAACACCTTGCTGAACATAAGGCTCGGTGTTTGAGCACTTGCGGTATGTGCGTATAGGAAGATCTCCAATATAACTCAAAGGATAGCCACGAGGCCACAAAGTACTTTGACCAAAATGTGCAAAGACATTATGAAATGTACGGTTTGAGTTGTACACCAAGTATTCCTTTTTTTTTGTCATATCATCAAACTCTATTTTGCCTGTATTAGGCACATTGTCATCATCAGTATCATATATATATTTTGCACCATGTTGAATGGCATACAAATAGCCAATATTCTTCCGTGTGTATGCTCTGTATTTTAGAAGATCAACAGTTTCATAACCCAACTTTTTTTGTGCATCAACACTGATATAAACAACACCATTAAGCCTGTAAAAGGGTAATAAACAACAGTTGTAATCGAAATTCTGTCACATAAAACACCTAGTAAATAGACGACTAATAATCTTTCAACAAATTTTTATCCATTTAACATTTTTTTAAAACAATCAGTAAAAGTGACAATCAGTGAAAGAAACAAACACAAACTTTTTAATCTAAACTTTAGATGGAATAATCCTTAAATGAGTGTGTGCGTGCGTGCGTGCGTGTACGTGTGTATGATATGGAATAACCCTTATATGAGTGCATGTGTGTGTGTGTGATTGTGTATTACTTATGTTTTTTATGCACCACTAGAATAATTTTCTATATTAACAATATATTTTTTTTTTGAAGTATAAGGGTCATTTTATGCCAAGTGGACTGAGTTCCAACATGAACCACTTTAGATTACAATGAAACTGATGACTTGGTTTATATCAATGAAAAAAGCAAATCCTGAAAATTTTAGCTCAAAACCTTTTGTGGTTCATAAAATGCAGTCATTTGAAGTTTCTGATTTTTTCCAAAATATATCAATTTTGGTAGCAACTTTTAGTAGCACATATTTTGTTTTTACTTTGAAGCTCTATATTTTAAAAACAAAATATCAAGAACTCTTTTTTTACTAAAAAATTGACATTGAAATTCTAAATCCCATACTTTACCCATAATGATGGCCAAAAATCCTAAAAACTCATTCACAAAGTTAAAAATTAACTTTTGAGAGATCCATTTACAACTCTAGCAGTTTTAGAAGTGACAAGATGTTTTTTTTTAGTTTCTATGTCCTAATTTTTTAAAACTTTACTGATATGACACAATTCAGTAAACTATTATGGAATCCTTAAATGGTTTCAGCTAAAAAATTGTCTTTACTTTGAACCATCAGGAACCTTGGATCGACTCTTTTTTTAAATAGGCACAAAATATATTCAAAACAATGAAAAAAAGTTATTGGTGCACTATATTTACTATTATATATTCATCTTTTCTGGATCGAAAATTATTTAATATAATTAATTAGGAAATAGTTAAAAAAAATTGGCAAGTGCATTTTCAGAACTCAATTTTTCATTGGAAAAAAAACTAAGATAAAGACTATCATCAAGTAAAAATTTACCAAAAGAAAAGTAAATGTTTTCAGGAATTATCTAAAAAAGATGAAAAATTTGTGCGCTACACAAATTTTTCATCTTTTTTAAAAGGTCTACTTGGATTTCAGACTTCATATAATGGAAGATTTTGCTGCAATCCATTCTAACAAACTTAATTTAAGTAAATAGTATTTAAAAATAAAATAGTTTTAGTCATTTATTTGAAAGTTTTGGTTTATTTATTTATATCTTATTTCTTTTTAGAATCTCTTAGAGTAATCAATGTTGTTATTGCTAAGGAGTTTAGTTTACCACCTAGTCATAAACTTTGTCTAGAATGTCAAAAACTATTGCATTAAAAAAAAAATACAGCAAAGAAGATAATGAAAGTTGTCCATATTGCTATAACAAAATGAAAACCTTAATTCAAGCATCAACAGTCTTTTTTGGTCACCTTTAAAACTAGGAGATCACAAAACAAAGTCGAATAAAAACCATATTGCAACCAAAAAGAAAATAGCAACTTTTTCTGCAGATGTAATAAATGATAAAACAGAAATAAGTTGTGACAAAACTTTTGTGCTGCAAAAGTAATCAAGACTTAGACACACTTATGGATCTCAAAGTATTTTTTCTGAAAAATCAGAAAAAGTGGTTTTCTGAAAATTTTGAAAAACCTGAAAAACTAAAATTATGAACTTTGGCTCCTGTGTTGGAAGATTGACAATACACACAACTATTTTTTAGCTACCCTAAGAATGATAAAAAAATCAAGTTATTTAAAAACAATCCAAGGTATATTGGCGAAACCACTAAAAAAAAAAAGGAAGATCTATTAGTGAGAAATTAAAAAAGTCCATGACTTTTACCAACCTGATGAATACTTTCAAATATGTCCTTAATCTCTTGATTATGTTTTATTGCTAAGACATTATACCAGAATTTAATTTTTGAAGCTATAATATTCTTTAATATTTAACTTTTTCTGGCTATATCCGAAAAAAAAAAAAAGATGCATAAGCTTTTAAGTAAGCTGTTAGTACTAAACAACAGTGTAATTCATATTTATTACCTCCAGTCTTTGGGAGTCTTGGTGTCTCCTACAACCACAAGCTTCCAACCCTCAATAGCTGCTAATGACTTAACATCTCTAGTAGGATAAAATATACTTGTCACAACAATCCATTTATCATGTAAATCTTGTTCTGCAGGAGATTTCATCACTATTGTTTCTTCCTCAATATTCATATCTAACAGTTGACTTTCTGTCAAATCCAAATCATACTTATCTCCAAAAACTTTCTGCGCTGTTAAATCAGTTTGCTTTGAATTAATGATTTTTAACAATGATTCCTGATTAGTTTGTATTTCTTTTATATTTTTCATATTATCATGAGCTTGAAATGACATACTCTTCATCTTTAATTTAATCTCTTCTGCAAACTTAAGTAAAATATCCTGAGAACTTCTAATGTTCTCAATATCAGATTTTGAAGTAAGGTAACTATTAAATATTGACTCCTTCACTGACATCAAACTGGAGCTTTTTGCATTATAATAAATAAAGTAGGAACCCAGCGGAATCAAAATTAACAAAATTATGATAATAAAACGCTTCATTGTAGCGCCTTCTATCATGTTTCAATCCTGATTATGAGTTTTCACACACACAAACAAAATATTTTTGCTTTTAGACCGAGTATGAACTAAACTCCGAACTTGTTAAAACCCTCTTCATTTATTTATTTACGTTTGAGGCGCCAAATATTTCAGAAATCGCCAGTGTTTTTGTAATTGGTTCCGTTCTAATAAGAGCGATCAGTCTAACAAAAATCGGATAGCTGACTTTCGCTCATCTATTTTCTATCCATAGTAAACACCTCAACTAAGAGAAATAAATTCAAAAAAACTGAAGTAACTGTGCATAACATTTTTTCTCACAAAGGAAAAATAATTATTCATTCATCAGCACCTTTTGGTACGTTTGCAGAAGAAGCAGCAGAAAGTCAATATAAAAATATAATAAACCCATCATGTTAAGACAAGAGAACTTATTTAGTATCTTTCTCCGTGCCATGTTTTAATCACACTCAGTTCAACTAGTATGGAGAAAAGACGACTGAAGGAAATAGATGCTTTGAATGAACCTGAAAGGTTTTATAGCATTCAAAGAGTCTGTAAACTGTTTTATAACATTCGAAGAGCCTTTTAACTTAAGACCTCCATTTATAGTAGCAATTTTTAAAACTAATACTTTTAAAAGTTACATGATAAAAATGTAAAAACTCAAACAATATCTTTTACAAATTTTTTACAGTCTACTTTGTGCAAAAACCTATTTTATTATGCTGAGAAGTTCAAATTATTTTCAAGATTTGTTTAGTAACGAAGTTGGGAATGAATTTAGCTTCTTCCCTTGGTTTCTCGTGGATCTGGACAGCATACGCTAATCAAGTTCGGTAATTTACTTGCTTCAGTTCTTTTAATAGCTGTATCTTATACAAATAAACATGAAGCATTCCTTGAATCCTACTTAGCGAGGTTCGGGACATCTCCAACTTCTAGGGTCGCCTAAGAGTTGACATTTAAGGGTCTTCTTCAATGCTTTGGCGCACTCGCTGAATGCTTAGATGTAAATGTTATATCTGTGGTGATTTTTTTAAATCACAAAAGAAAACTTAGCTCACGTAAAAAGAAAGCATATAAAGTTTGTCTTGATGCTAATAAAAGTTGATAAAAAGCTTGGATCTCATATATTTGCATTACTTGCGCTGCAAACCTGAGAAAATGGTTAAATAGTAATCCTTGACTTCTTACACTTTAGACTTACGTCAGACTCAAAAAAAATCTTAATATAAATTCTCAATAAATATTTTCAAATATATTTCCCACGAATATTTTTTTAAAATATTTACAAATACAAATAATAATATATTAATACAGATAATAGTATGCTATCGAAAGTCACTCTAAAATTTTCTCTTACTATTTTTAAATCTTTCGTATTAGAACTATTCTCACTTTGAAATCTTCTATTTCTTTTTTCCCCCCAAAAATCTCTTTTTAAAAATCTCTCAAAAATTCTCTTATCAATTTTTCTAATAAAATTTTCCTCAAAAAATTCATTTTTTGATTTTCTCCTAACTTTTTCCCAAAAATTCTGCTAGATTTTCTCAACCGATTTTTTATATAAGTCCACAGATATCTCTTAAGTCCAGTGTTTTCCTTGCACAAGCAATAAATTTTGTTTCAGGTTCTTTAGTGTTTTTATTTTAACCTCTTGTCATAATTCTCTGAAACAGGTTTTACCAGTTATTTTTTGATTAAAATAATTACAGAATTGTTGAGTGCCTTACTAACTGAACTACTACTATTTATCATCAAAGTTACAGTTGAGTTTCTGATCGTCATTGTGAAAACAGTATTAAACTTTAATGGTGTGACTGATTAGTTTTTCATACTATTGTACATGTGTCCACCTGGTGTTTCAATTACCTCACATTTTTCTTTTGTTGAGTATGTTATATGTTTTAGTCAAATAAAACTTAAGGATGATTTTTATTTTTTTTCGTTTACCCTCCTCACATTTCGGTTGCGATGTAAATAGACTGTTGAAAATGTTGCGGTATAAACAGACTGGTAAAGTTGTTTATTTATAGATTATCTAAACAACCCTAAATAAACCTCGTTACGATGGACCAGGATTCTGATATCTTCACCTTATGATTTCACAAATCCGCAGAACAAAAGTTAAAAACGAAACTTTTGTTGGTCCT
This sequence comes from Hydra viridissima, assembly GCF_058129835.1. Lineage (NCBI taxonomy): Eukaryota > Metazoa > Cnidaria > Hydrozoa > Anthoathecata > Hydridae > Hydra > Hydra viridissima. The sequence continues at coordinate 256,433 of NW_028324316.1, read as the reverse complement.
CTAATTCATAAACCAAAATGACGATTATGTGACTAAAAATTTCGTAGTTTAATAAACGAAGTCAGAAAAACATAAAGACGCCGACTTCAAAAAGGTTGAAAAAAGTTTTTTTATGGTTAAAAGGTTAAAAGTTTCTTCATGTTTAGTAAAAAAAAAATCTACAAAATAGTCTTTATTGGCCGAGGAAAATATTGAAGATGCATAAATAACATTTCAAACTGGTACTTTTGTAAAACTATTGTATGCAAAAAGCATTCTGCAACACAACCAAATATAAAAAAGAAAAGACTTCGTTTGGCTTCTGTGAATAATGAAATGTATACATAATAATTGCGCAAAATTATTATACAGTGTGCAATAAAATAATGACAGTTTTTATACTCATAAAAAAAAAAAATTAATCAAGAATTGAAAAAATTTAAAGATAAAAAGTTATTTTAACTCTAGTTGCTTCACGACAATCAACATTTTTCACGACAATTAACATTTTTCAAGGATTAACGCTAATTTCATACTTTATGACGTTTCTTAAGAAGTTAATTGTACCGTTCGAATCCGTATTAAAGCTTCAGTTTTATTTCTATCTTGATCTTAAAATTATTATATTTCTATCTTGATCTTAAAGTTTTTTTTCATATCAATTTTTTCTTTTGCAACTGTATAAATGCTGCCAATTGAATCAAATTTATTCAACAAATTAATTAGAAACAGCCAATTGCGGCGCTCCGAATATTGTGCAGTTGCTATAAGTATACTGATAGGTCCCGTCCGCATCTGGAATAACAAATGGTATTTTTACAATCTCTAAGAGTACAAGTTCTGGCGACAAGATTTCTTTTAAACCTTCCAAAGTGAAGTAGTTTTCACCATTTTTTTTTATTCCTCCGACCCATTTGCTGACTTCTGTATGTTCTTTCTGCCATGTATAAGGGGAGGATACAACCAAAATCCCGTTTGGCTTCAGCATCGCCTTCAAAAGAAGGAAATGTTTTGCTGATAAAATGGAACTTTAACTGATTAAATTTTTATATTTTCTTTTGCTGTCTCAAAGATTCTTTAAAAACACACTTTGAGGTTATTTATAAAGAATGATATTAAAATTTACCTTGGACTGAGTTAACCATTCTTGTGGAGTATGCAGCCGATCAATAAGATTGCAACCAAGTATGAGATCAAACATCTGCTCAACGCAAACCTTTTGTTGATGATGGCTGTCACCTTGGTAAGTTATCAGATTTGAAATACTTCTTTTTTTTCTTTCAGCGTTTAGTAATCCCAAAAAACCATTTGAGTAGTCATACGCTTCCACCTGAAAGAAGGTCAGAAAAAATATGTTTCCTTCTGATAAAAGGTCAGAAAAAATATTCTTCTGGCTGAAATTTGCTTACGAAAAAAAAAATTCCTTGCAGAAGGTCAGAATAAATAAATGGTTTAAACAGTTAAATTCTGTTTTGATTGCAAAAAAAAAAAAACTTTTTTTTGTTTTAACAAAAAAGTTAATTTAAACCTTCTTAAAAGTTTTGCAAAATTCGATCGCAGTTCTCCCTGGTCCACAACCTGCGTCAAGAGCTACATCTAATCCAGTTTTGTATTTAAGCGCAGCATTTATGCAAACCTCAGCCACATGTAGTGGAAAATTTTTAACAGAAAGAAGACCTAAAAAAAGTTATTTATCTAAATAGAAAAAATAAAAGATATATATTAAAAGATACTTCAAGTATATTTTTTATAATAAAGCCAAACGCCAACCTTCTCCGTAGTGAAATTTCTCATACGATGTCAAAATGCTTTGATCTTCGTAGTACTGAGCTGTCGTCAGTATTTCATTTTCACGTGTTAAAGAGGGCTGAACATTTTCTGCAAAACTAGAGATCTTTTTCCATGTAGAAAGATAAGATATGGCGTACTGATGTTTGTTTCTTGTTTCCATATACATGTGTGGATGTTCAGTAATTTTATCCAATGATTGAAAGTTTTCTTTCAAAACTGATAACGAATGCTGTTCATCAAATATTTCCAAACTGACGTCATCAATGCTACCCAATATTAGTGATCCGTTAACCTTTAGCCTTTGAGTCATTTGCAGCAGCTCGCTGCTTGCATTTTTGTGCCTGAAATCTGCAACAATCAAGTCGTAATCTTTTAGCATTGGCTTGATATTATTGTAGTCGGTTTGCCAAAATGAGATGGTATTGTTCTTTTCCTCAAGAAGCTTGTTTTCGCACTCATCAGATTTCAGATGAAATGATTTCGGCTCTGCTATTTCTCCTTCGAGTTTCTGGAACCAATTTATTGAAGAATCTTTTAAAAGACTTTCTAATAGTTGCAAGTTGTTAGCCGTTCGGTCTGTAAATTCAATGTCTATGTTGTTGCAGTTTCTTAATATTTCTAAGGCCGTTCGTCCAGCGCCTCCGTACACTAATAAAATTTTTGTTTTTTTTGCGTCATTTTGTTGACGAAGGTTCTCGTTAATGAAATTAGCTGCTTTGATGCCAAGAATATATGGCCAATTTAGAACTGGTTTTTTCTCCACGAGGGTGTCCACATCGAAATCAGTGTAATGCTCAGTTAATTTTTGTCCAATAACCAAATTATCAAACATTTTTGGAACTCTAAAAAAATTATTTAGCATCAAACATAAATTAAATTTTACACTTAACATATTTAACATTTTATAAACAATGAATGTGTTTGTGAAAATTAAATTTACATAAAAACAGATGTGTGCATTTTGCAGACGTTTTCTCTAAATTTTTCTTTAAAAGGCCTATATATTAATTACATAATTTTTTATTGTGTAAATGCATTTAGGCAATATAGCTTACTCTATGTGCACCAAATTGGACCCTATAGTCACTGCTGTATAACCGTGCGGTATTTAAATGTGCATCAAATCAGACGCTACAGTGACTACTGTATGACCGTGCGGTGAAATTTCTCGTTATTAATTTACCTGCTGTGGAAAGTATTCATGCTGTTTACGTAACGAATGCCAGCGTATTGATAAAAATGTCGTCTAAAACCATATCTCGCATTTAAATTTGCCAAATTTCCTAGTGATATCCAAGATCCTCCTAAAATGTGATTATGGAACCCATCAATCGTTGGCAGAGTGTAATCATCATAAATAGGATCCATTCTAAACCCATTCATAACTGTTAAAACAGAAACGCTATGACGCCAAACATTCCCAGAAACATCATAAATCATTTGTCCTGCTATAACCCCACCGAAGAGGTTTACGGGCGTTGGTGAAGCAAACTTGTTCAGATTTGCGTTTGATGTTTCGAATTGCACTAATTGCCTCATGTGGAAAGATTCCTCATGAGATAAAAGTCGCACGTCAATTCCACTAGATTCGCTTTTCCATTTACAAAACGCCTCTGCTTCCAAGTTATTCACTTCAACGGGAAAATCCCAAGGCATAGGTATCTCTTTTAATAAGGACCTGTAAGTAGACATATTTACCCAAAATCGAGGCATTGTAACTTTTAAATCAGTGACGTAACGCCAACCTTCAGGTGACCACCACTTTTTGCCTAATTCCGTGTACCCACCAGCTTCAATAAATTCTAAATATTCGGCGTTTGAAACAAGCATCTGGCTGGCTTTAAAAGGTAGCAATATTTTTTCTTCCGAACCAAACTCGTTGTCCCATCCAAAAAGGTCACTTTCTAAGTTATCCTTTCCCATTAAAACCCTACCACCAGGAATGTCAACTAACGTATTTTTTCCTTCGCAAATTCTTGATCTTTCAAATAAGCTGGTTTCGGAACTGGCTGTTTTCTTTGAAGTATATACTGGGAAATTAAAGTCGTGCTTTTTCTTTATAAGATCCAGAGGCACTTGTGAAATGATTACCGCACTAGTCTCGAGGTGAATTTTTTCGTGTTCCATTCCCATTAGTATTACCCAGTGCAAACTTTTTGGATTGATAGGGTGATTTATTGGGTGGGTATCGAGCATTTTTAACACAAGCTCCTTAACTTTTCGTCGATATTTTTTAATATTTTGAAGATATTCTGTCTTCTGTTCATGCGAAAAATTAGACCAGACATAGTTATCTTCAAGCAAATCGTCCCAAGACATTTCGTCAACTCCAACAGACATAATTGATTCTAATACCGGATCAATTCTCATACTTGCATCCAAATAACCACTTACTACGAGCTTATTTACATAAAGCACGGCAGTGTGGGCATAGTAAAAAATAAGATGGTGACGAAGGCGCTCAGCTCGAATAAAAAAAGCTTTTGTTTTTAAAACTGAGAAAAGTCTTTCGTAAAGATCAAAAGTATACAAAAACTGTCGCCGCATCCCATCATCAGTTGTTTTCACCAGAGCAAGATTATTATTACATACTTTAGCAAAAAAATCAAAATCACTTGGAGTGTTGTAAGACCATGTAGATATCCTTACATATTTATTTTGTGCCAGTTTTGTACACAAGAGTTGGTCTGCCACCTGTTCTTCAGAACTATAACTGTTACTCCCATTTTTAAGATTTTTTCCGTTGTTTAGAATACTGCTTCCGTTGTTTAAAGCGTTTTCTATCGCACCATAAATTTTTTCTATGCTTTCTGTACTTTTTTCTGTAATTATATGTTTATCATCCTTTTCATTTACAAAACAGTCTTGTTTGGGGGTCTTTACAGAAACAAACACCCCATAATCTTGAATCGCTTTTTGGACATCATTAGGATTTTTTATTGGTGAAAACTGACCACTCTCCAATTCAAATATATTTATGACTCTGCTTGCTTTTGTTGTAGATAGTAGAGGCTTCACACATAGCGTGTTCATCATCCCCTCATTCAAAAGGCTAGCAGCGTATTGCAGTTGAGCTTTACCGTACTTTTTGAACATTTTTATTGCTTTTGACAATGTTATGTATGAAATATACGTATCTGACATCCCTAACCACATATAACCAGCTTTAATTTGCGAATATGATTTTTCCTTTAAAGGTTGCCAACCAAACGATATTGCAGGAGGCCTGGGGCATGTTTCAACATCTTTAAAGCGAATTACTCCGCAAGATTTAGCGTTACCTACCCATTTATGCGTGCTCATAACAAAATAATCAACATCCTGAAGTGTTTCAATGTTATTCTCTAACAGGAGCTCACAGCTCTGAGTTCCGTCAACAACTAAAATGATATTTCTTGTCTTGCAAAACTGGATAATCTCTTTCAAAGGCAATACTCTGCCACTCTGACTGGCTACTGCATCGCAGAACAACACTTTAAAATCACAATCATTGTGTGCTTTTACAAGGGATGTTAAAAACACTATTGGATCTTCTTCCAACAACGCGTTTTCACCAGGAAAAATTTGCCGCAATTCACTCAATAAACCATCATACTTAAACGATTCTAATAGCTTCTTTGTTGCACCGTATATAGGATTCAATAAAGCTACCTTTGAATGTTCTCTCTCTCGTATCAAGTAATTGGTAATAGCATTCATTCCGAATGTACAATTGGGAACAAGAAGAACGTTTTCAGTATTAAAGAATTCAGAGAGCACTTGGTAAGTGTAGTTGATAAGAGGCAAACAGAGCTGATCATAAAAGACGTCAGGATTAGCTTCAGCAAAATCTTTCAGCTGCAGGCTTAGCGAAACTACATCATTATATGCACGACCAAAAGCAGCATGGTTCAAATAAACATTCCTATCGTTTGGTTTGATTTGAACAAGTTCACTGATCTTTAGACTGTCACTTATTTCGTCAAATATTTGGCTGTAAAGTTCAGCAGGAAGATACTTTTTAATATCTACTTCAGATCGGAAAGACCCAAATGGAATGAGGATTTTCTCTTTAACATTTGTGACATGCATGATAGCAAATCAACATAAAGCAAAAAGTTTACTGCCTAAAACAAAAAAAGAAGCCTTGATCAGCTCAAAAAGTCTAAGCTGAAGGTAGTCCACCTCTTAGATAATAATTATTCAAAAGGTTTTTATTTTTCAACTTCTTTCTTCTTTTTTATCTACTTTCATTTCACAACACTATATGTGGTTGCTTTTATCTGAATCTGGGAAAGTTAAACGTTTTCTAGACTACTGTTGAATACATTTCATTGTAACTGATAATGCACTAATAGATTGCAAAACAAAAAAAGATTTGTAGGTAAATGTTTAAATAAACTAATCTACTTAATTTAGTTTATGCTACGAGTATACGTCCATTTATGCTACGAGTATACGCCCATTTGCAAATTATTAGTTAAAATTATTCATTTGCAAATAAAAAAACAATTTTTTTTTAACAGCAGCACCAGATAATTAATTAAGAGGATGAAAGAAGACAATGACGTGCTGGGAGCTAAAAAGGTTCCCAGCACATCAAAACAAATAAGTCTCATCATTCCTTCGTGTATAAAGATTTTCTAGTGTCCAATAATTTCCAACATCTCCAGATAAAATTCGTTTGATAAAGCCCCCCTCAGAAAAGTACGCCTGGCAATCCAGGAGAAGAAGTTTATTTTTTATGGTAAAATAACTTTGATAGACTTAGGGTTAGTTTCCACTCATCCCTTTCCCGTGGCTAAACGGATGATTGGAAACTGACCCTTAGACATTCTCGCCGTTTGAATTGCGAGGTAGTTTTTAAGTTAAAGCCATTTATGTGCTGTGCGTCTCATATGTTTAGCAACTTTTTATTTTTATCAAAAAATAATGCAGTCAACTAATAAATGCAAAAGATTTTATGCAAATCTTTTTTGAATCGTCTTTATTGCTTTTATATTATTTGAAAAGGCAAAAATAACTTATTTTTATTATAACTTTTAGTTGCAATAACTCTCATCTACATTAGATTTATTTTACATTATAAATTTTTTTAACTAAGTGCTAAACAGCTACGAAAGCTCAAAGCGAATAGCAGTAGTTGATCATCTTAAAGAAGATCTCCAAGCCCGTCTTTATTGTGTTGAACTTTTGCAATTAAAAGGTAACTTATTTAAGTCTATTTCAGATTGATGCATGAACAGTTATTTACAGAATATTTATTTGAAAGTACAAAACTAATGGAAATAAAAACTTCAATGTCAAAAATCAATGGAAACAAAAAAACGCTGTCCCCAAAAGAAACCCTGCGTTAAACACTTAATTGTTTATCCCTTGATTTTAAAGAGCCGATTTTTTTCATAATTTAAAGGTGCATCAATTTTGTCATCCTTTAATGTGGTGTAATTTCTTTTTTCGTTTTCTAAAAAATTTTTAATTTTTTGAATCCCGTTTAAGACCCTACTCCAACAGTTTAAAGAGCAACCGGCCAACAGCTATATCGAGAAAAACAACCGGTATGTTGAGAAAAATACGAAAACTCGAGAATTTATTGTAGATTTTACATTATGTTTTTAAATAATGCCATGTTACAACAACAGGAAAAAAATATATACTCAAATAAAAATAAATGAAGTACTTTATATTTAATTATCTAAAATTTTAATTAATTATACTCTTTTATAGAGTAATAGGAAATTTGGATAAAGTGTAAGTAAATCAGCTAACAGTTTGTTAAGTGGTTAAGAATGTTCAATCCAAATTGCTAAAAAAAGATATTAATACATAGTTTCAAACAGAAGCATATTCTTTGACAATTCAGCAAAAGTTGTGATTGTAAGTTTTCATGGATATTTGCATTTTTGTATTTTCTACAAACTTTAAAATTTTTTTTGATAAAGAAAACATATATATTTATCAATCATTGTTTAGATTTTACCAAACTCAAAGATTCCCTGGATGTATTGGAGCAATTGATGGAGAAAATTCAGAGTTGCTTTGAAATAAAAAGGAATTTTTTTCTTTAAACTGCCAGGTCCAATTTATCTGCTCATGTTCAATGGCCTGGAAGTGACAATTCACAAGATTTCACTAACTCAGCTATTAAATGAGTTTTAGAAGCTTGTCAATATGTTTATATTGTCAGTGGTTCTGGCTATCCCTGCAAACAATATTTAATGATATCTTTTTCCAACCTAGGAAATGAAAGTAAACTCTGATACAATTACAGTTAGAGAAGTACACATATGATAGTTGAATGCTTTTTTGGTATTTTAAAAAATGATTTCCTTTTTTTTGGTGTACAATTATAGATAATAGCAATAATAAATGCCAAATAACAAAAAAAACTTCTATCATATTTGCAAACGTTTATACCACAGAAGAGTTCAGAAGAGTTACATTTTAATTTTTAAAGTAATATATTCATATTTCAAAAAACACTTTCACTAAAAAATAAAGTAATAAATGAAAACATTCCAAAAAAAAAAAAAGGAATTTGATCTGTTGGTATTTGAAAGTAGTGAGTCCAAATAATCGTATTTTTACGTTATCCGGGTAATCGAGTATTTCTTCAAATTACAAATGTTATTTATTTTATGTAACTTAGTTAAAAAAAAACTTTTGAAACTTAGTTAAAAATCAACGGTTGCTAAGCAACTTTATTATAGAAGTAAAAGGAGAAAAAACGGTAGAATGCCGACACTAGATTGATTAATAGTTAAATGAATGTGCAATATTTACATTTTTTTTGTTTAAATATTATGCTCGATACTCGAAAATAATATTCCGAGTAGTCGACTACTCGGAACTTGCTTATAAAGTATCAATTACTCGGGTACTCGGGTAATCGATAATCGTAATTGGATTCCCTATTTGAAAGATATAAAAATTAGATGTAGAAAATAATAATCCTCAAATAGAATAATTCTCAATGCGTTTTTTTTCTTGAAAAAACAAACAAAAAACAAACAAACAAAAAAAGCATTACTGTGATAATTTGTTTTGAAAAGTTCTCCATTTTTAAAAGCATATTCATTTTGTTTGTTTTGTTGTTTTTGTTGTTTATTTTTATATAAGCAATTTCTATATGTTTTTTCGTCAGTTCAAAATACTGAACTTCATTATATTGCTTTTTTTGTATTTTGTTTAAAGAAAGATATTTGTTTAACGTTGAATTTTGTTCTTTTTCATGTTTTAATGAATGAAAATCTAACAACGATTCCATAAAAGTTTTCTTTTCTGTTTCTACATCTCTATATGTAATCTCAATTGACTCATACAGAATCTGCCATTTTTTTCTTCCATCTCTTTTTAGTATATTTTTTATCTTCCACCTCTTTAATTATATTGATCAGAAATGATTTTTCTTGTTAACTGAAAATTCGTTTTTTAGAATCTTATTTTTTTTAGTATCTTACAAAATTTTTGAAAAAATCAACAAAAAATATGCATTTGAAAGTTGATCTTCTTTTATATGATAAGCACTTACCATCTGCCACCGCAGTGACATTATGACAATATGAATTACAATTTCACTGCAGCGAAATGAATCACATTTTACCATGACACTACTTTTTTTCTCCGTGTTTTCCATGTGTTTTATTTCAAAATGGAATTTGTTAAAAGTTGGGAAATCAAAAGGATGATCACTAAAGTGGTATTTATGAAAGCAACAAAGTGGTTTATTATAAAATCAACCTTTAGTTACTTATGTTCTGGGGGTTTGGATCTAAAAGTGCCATGGTGAATTTGTTCTTGGTAATGAACAACACACAACGGCTTCTGCTTCCTTTTTTTACTATTAACAATTTTTTAATTTTATTTTTATACAAATTTCGTTATAAAAGTAGTTTCAGATAAAGGTTATTCCCGTAAAAAAAAATGCCGCTATTTGTTGCTAGTCACTTTTGTCGTTAAACACTTTGAATTCAATGACTTTTTTCATTTTTCAAGTTTGACTAAAGTTAAGGAAATACAATTTAAACTTTTTTTTCTAAAGTTAAGGAAATACAATTTAAACTTTTTGTGCTAAAGTGCTGAAAAGACAAATCGCATCTTTACAAGCTAAAATTTCCTGAAACTTAAGTTGCGTAATGTAGTTCTTATCACAAATTTGATTCGTATAAATCAACTAAAATTGACATAAATAATTGCAGCATTTTGGTATTTTTTTTACAGTGGGCAAGTCGTAGCCGGTAGAAAAAACGTCTATTGAAGACCAAGAAACCATGAAATTTACCTAGACCAGGAAAATTATCGCGATCAGGGGGTTGATGCTATAAAACAAATACATATTTACGGAAAAAAAAAAATCATATTAGCAATTAAAATTTAAAAACAATTTTGACGTTGTTTAGAAATCAAAGTGCGTGTAATTAAGGTTTTGTGATTTACTTTCATAATTACAAATTTAGTAGATTTTTTATCTGAGATTTTTACGCGGGATGATCATTTTCACATTTTTTCGAAATTCGTATGGCATGTAGTTTAATTTTGTCGGATGTATAAGTAGAGACCTCACGAACAATATGAAGAAAGAAAATAATTTACCTCTTAAAGGACACTCCAAAAGAAACTCCCTTTAATAAAAGTGAACTTTGTGCTTTTTCTGAAACCTATTTTCGCAATACCTTTTATTTGGCTTTCGTTAAATTGCGTAACTATAATTACTATTGTTTACGCTGTACAAAGTGGTATCAAATTTTATTTTCAAACAATAAGACATTTATCCGAAATTATCCGCCAACCTTGTTTTACGGTTCACCAATGAGCGGTTCAGTGCACTAATCGATTAACGTTAAGCAAAAAGTTGAGAAATCCGATGAAATAATGTTGATTGTTTTTTAAAAATCCATTTTGAAATTTAAAATTTTTTGTCGCTAAATGGTTTTAATATTTATTATTCACGAAAGTTATTATAATACAAAAAGTTTTGACCACGTGCTTTCACACTTAAATTAAGGATTTTTCAAAAAGTGGAGTTCATCGATTTGTGCACTAAACGGCTCAAAAATTGTTTCTTAGTAAAAGTAAACGAGAACGGTCGTTACCAAGACAGCTTTCGTTATGAAAACGAAAATTTGTTTTTAATTTGAGGTGCAAGACTTTTGAGCGTTGCATTCAACAGTTTTTTTTTGTTTTGGAATTTCGTCTTTTTTACTTGTCATCTTATCAAAAGTTTCATAAATATAAAAATAAAAATTTTATTAATGCTTTGATATTTATGAAGTCATTAGAAAAACCTAAAGTTTAATATGTTTTTTTTTGGTCGTCTCTTGGTCAATTCAAGTTTTTCTCCTCAAAACAATAAAAAGGTGAAAGCGAAGCCGAACGAATCAAGAATTTTCTCGAATAGAAAATTTTCGAACAAGACTAAAAGGAGATTTAGTAAAAAGAAAATTGTACAAAACGCGAAAACTAATTCTGAGCAAATTTTACTCAGAATTAGTTTACGTGGAGGAATGATGTCCACACACGAAATTAACTTTAAAAACCACATGAGGACCATTAATCAAGTCAAAAACTTGCGTATGTGAATTTAATGATGGATTTTAAATGATTTATCAACAACACTTTTTAACATCAGAGCATTAGAAAACCTTTCATGTCATCTAAAGTAAAGATCGTCATTATCAAAACCTCGCCACTAATTTTGAATTTTCCCAAATAATATAAGTATATGGTATAAAATATAATTAAATAGTTAACTGAAAAAAAAGATACATAAAAAAAAACAAACCATGAAACAATTAATAAAGGAATATTTAACAAGAAAGCATTCTTCTTTAATATGATTAAAATAAATATTCAGAAACGCATCCTCTGATTACGCTTGGGGATTAAAACTACAGGAGCAATTTTATATCAAGATTTGTGTAAAGGAATATAATATTTTCCATATAAATTGTTTTCACCACCTGAATACTCATAATGGCCTCTCTAAAAAAATTGATATAGCTTGGAATGGCAAAGAAGAAATTGTAAGTAGGAGAAATCGCTGGGTTCGAACCACTTCAAGCAATAAGTATCAAATGGCAAATCTGCAAAATCAACATTCTTCTTAAGCTATTTTTGGATTTTAAGATCAGCACACTGAGATCACACTGTTATTCATCATCAGATTGTTTAGAGACCTGACTGTTTATTTCAAACAACTGAGAGTGAACTATTCTTTCTAACTACATTTTTTTGATGTTTCTTTGCTGCTAAAGTTGTTGCTGAAAAGTGACTAAAAGAAAGTAAAGTCAAGCTTCTACATTGTCAAGTTCTGCGTTGCTTGTGCACTAAACTATCAGCGTAGACCTATACCCCCAAGAAATGAATTAAAACCAATTTTTAAAAAAAAAAACACAATTATGTTTCACTTACCCACGCTTTATTTTGTAAACAAACTCTGAATCAATCTCTGAACAACACTGGCCCCAAAGTATTTCCCAGTTAACGATGGCTAAGCTGTAACCACAATGCAAAAGGAAAATATCCGCCATAACAACCTTAACCATTAATGCAACACGTGCACACAGCATAAATAGAGAATCAGTAAGGTACTAAATTCTCCAAGCTAATTAATAGAAATTTCAATTTAATCATTCAGTTAATATTTTCTGAGGATGTCATTTCTGTTATAACTAAGTGAACTTATACTGAATAGAGATTCAACACATCTTAGAAGTCAGTAGATATTGTAATGAGTGCCTTTATTGGATTACTACTTTTTGCTGGGTACTTGAAATCTCCAGACTTCAATGTCAATTGTTTGTGGAGTTTGAAATACGGGTGCCCAATTTTTCGGGCCTGTAGTCAAAAAAGTGTTCCGGACTATCCTTCGTTTCCTAAGGTTCGACGACAAAAATACTCGGTCACAGAGACGAGCGACGGATAAATTTTCGTGTATGAGAAATATATGGGAGACAAGTAAAAATCTTAAAAAGTATTATACACCTGGTTATAATATCACCGTAGAAGAAAAATCGGTTAGATATGATGGAAAACCATTAGTCGGTTATGATGGAAAACAATTGGTCAGATATGATGGAAAATGTCCGTTCAAGCAATATATGCTATCAAATCTGGAAAAGTATGACACGAAGATATTTTGGCTAAATGAATATTCTCTCAGTGGGGATTCCATATATAGGGAAAGGAGATAAGAAGTAAGCAGCGAATCAGGGGGAAAAAGTTGTTGAAAAACAGTGTGAGTCGTATTATCATACAAATGACTTGTGACAATTTTTTTACAATTAAGCAACTGGCTTTACACTTGAGAACTTTTGAACTCAAATTGATAGGAGAATTGCGAATAAATAAGCAATATATAATGGATAATTTCAAAGCTGATTGGGCACGGGAGAGTGTTCTTTGAAATTCGGATTCACTAAACAACTCTCAATGGTTTCTTATGTACCGAAAAAAGAAAGTTGAGTAACTTTCTTCGAAGCACCACTATCTTGTTTTATCGGGTCACAAAAGAAAACCAGAAATAATTATTGATTGCAATCAGTCGAAAAGAGGAACTAATCTTATGGATGAAATGCTGCAGTCTTACACAACCAAAAAAAGATTCAGTGGATGGCCTACGGCATATTTTATGAACCTGATTGACTAATGAGTATTATTATAGCTGGTTATATAATTAATGCAACCATTTTTAAAAACTAGGTTGCAGGAAAATATGGTTTAAGAAATAGTTAGAAAGCCGAAGAATTGATAAAGAACCATATTCAGTGACGCTTTTAGACAAGTTACATGAGACATTACATGAGACAATTACAGAGGAGTCAGTGAAAAGAAGCATTGCTTCTGTAAAAAACATGAGTGAGGACTCTTCGCTCTCGGAACCATCAAAAAAAATTAAAAAAAAAAAAAAAAAAAATTAAAGCATAACCAACAACTTGAGGAATTTAAATACCTTACGATGGGTATTAAACAAGAAGAAAAAACCATTTTGACAGAGCAATGAAATACTGGATTGTTTGGTTATTTGCTTATCATAATATTGTTTCCGACCCAGACAGGCCTAAACAATATGAGTTAGAATTTCTATGTAAATATTCTATTGCAATAACTTTAGTTCCGTCACTCTACCAGACTATAAAGATTGATGCGCCATGTTAAAAAACTTCTTTAAAAGTTCTCCAGCGTAAATTTCAGCTCATCATTAAAGCTTTTCATAACGTTTGGATGACTAGTGAGCAGTACTCTGGTTTTTTGTCAATAACCTGTTTCCTTTTTGTCGGCAAAGTTTTTCTTCAAAAAAGAAGGTAAATGCTTTACGTCTTTGTACCTTCTAATTGTGGAAAGTTTTAAGCAAGACGAAGGAGAGCTTAATGCGGTTCAGAATCTTAATTCCTTGCATCCACAGGATTTGCGCGCACCTAATTTGTGGCAATAAAAAAGAATGTTTTAAAATGGTTTTGTGAACTTAGGAAATAACTGTGATATCTTTTTGTTTGATTTTTATTGAAATTTAACTTGATCCAAAACCTAAAAGTGAATCATCCCAAATAAAGCGCAACATTTCAATTTGATTTCAATTGTCGAATATTAAACTTTGATTCAAAAGCAACTTTATAACAAATAAAATATTCAGTGAATTCTAACTTGTTCTTTTACGAGTTCATTGAAATACTTTACTTGTAAAATATTTAGTTTTCACTCGATTTGTATCCCTGCTAAATTATGAATTTATATAAAAAAATATATAAAATAACAAAAATATATAAATTAATAAAAAAAATAAAAATAAAAAAAAAAAAAAAAAAATATAATTTACAAAATAATTAAGAAACAAAATAATATTTACAAAATTTTTTTAACTTGAAATATTTAAATCCAAATCTTTAACAGTAACTTGCAAAAATGACAAAACTAAATTTTTGAGATTCTTCATGTTTGCATACAGCTGAACAAACAAAATAATTCTACTAAGAACTAACTACTGCACTAACCCTAACCCCAGAACTAATAAAGTGCATATTTATTAGACAAGAAATGTGGAAATAAAACATCATTAATTTGAGCTTTGATAAGATTTGATAAGAACCAATCATAAATAACGTGATGATAACCTAAAGATGACACTGTTTATCTAAAAATGATTTTTACAGTCAAAAAAATTATTTTGATAAAATATTGTAATAATTTTCTTTTAAATGTACTTTTCAATATGTAAAAAGATTTTTTTTCTTTTTCATTTTTTCAAAAATTTCTTGCACAAATCAAGCAAAAAAGTTCAAAACAACTAATTATATTGCGAAAGAAAAATAATGACAATAAAAAATGAATAAAAATTACTTCTAAAAATGTTGATAACAAAAAATATAATTACAACAAAAATAGCAAAATGATCAGTTAAAAAACATACCAATCTTTTTTCAAGCTTATTTCTGTTAAATGCGCTGGAAACAATTTGAAACTGAATTTTAAATGCAAAAAAGTTTATTCTTAAGTTTATTTGCTATTCATCAAATATTCAAAATCTGACCTGCGTTTATAGACACGCCAGTTACAAACAAATTGTTTTTTTCAAACGCGTTTAAATGAGTTCATTTCGTTTAAAAACGCTCAATTATTAACATAAATGTTTGCTCCTCCGCACAAAATCTATCTGATTTTTTTTCTCTAATTTTTAATTAGAACTCTGTGGTTCAAGTTCTTTTACTAACCCAACTACTGCATTAATAAAATACAAAACAAAAACAGTGACGTTAAAGTTAGGTGTGTTAAAGTCAAAGTTTAGCCGTAGCGGATGCCAGATGCAACTTTCAAACGGCAACCACAAGCTTTTACTGAATAATCTTAACTTCTGAAATATGTTTTCGGTACAAAATAAAACCTTTAAAAAACAAATCCTGTACTTCAGTTCTTGCACGACTGTGGCCTACACTGCACTATGCACTATGTGGCCGCATACCACCGTGAAAAGGAGCTTGTTTTGGGTTTTTATTTAAAGCTCCAAATCAAAACCTAACAACTTCTCGGGGGATGAAATCTGGGGGGTGAAATTCCTAATGTTCGTTGCTATAAAAGCATGAAATCAGAAGGATGAACTAGATTTGCAAGTTTAAAATATTTTCCATTCAGAAAATATAAAATTCATTATAGTAGAAAATCTTGAGTTCACCTTACTGCTTAAAAAGACCGGAATACGAACAACCAAATAAAAAACTGATATCTTTAGATTTCTAAGTAAACGTAAATATAGAAGTAATCGTCTCAATAAAAAATGATTTTGTTGATTATTGTGTTGTTACCCTAATTCAAGATGGTTGGAGTGATGATCCCATGGTTGGAGTAATGATCCCGGTCAGTAATGCTCATAGTTTCCATTATGGATGCAAACCCTATCTCATTTCTGCAGTTGATGGAAGCCATTCAAAAGCTGCAGAGAATATGGACTGCCAAAGATAAAATTAAAAGTAAAAAAAAAACTTTCAATAAAGGTGTGAGTGTGACATTTTTGCTTTATATTGTTTTTCAACATGAGCTGTATATACACACACACCGTGGTAGCGCATTCCAAATATAAGCGAGATAGCAATAAAAAGTAATGAAAATTATCTCATTACCTTATACTATTATATATTATTATATATATATATATATATATATATATATATATATATATATATATATATATATATATATATATATATATATGCATGCTATTTTAAAGTATAAGGCTGATGCGCCTCTAAAAGAGATATTAATCTGTCTTCTAATTTCTTAGAAGGATTTTTAAGTTCTATTGACGTCACTTAGTTTTTTTTTAAGCCCTACATATTGCTCTCTTTCTCTCCAAATACCTTTTATGTCTAATGCAATTTCGTGAGTGTTGATACAGTACTGCATAGCTATTAGAAACAGCCATCACGGTTCGTGTGCTGGATGACGCCAATCTAATACCTAGAATACGTAAATTGAATTTAACTTTACACTTTAAGCTTTTGCAACATTTTTCAGTTCCGCTTTGTTCTTAGGAAAGATACTATAAATGGCATACAGTTCATCAAAAAAATGTTTTCATGTGTCAAACTGGTAGAATATGACGCACAACATCATTTACTGCAACATTACTTCTTTTTTAATTCCATTTTATTTATTATCTATTTTACTTCTATTTCAATTTTAAATGATAATTACTGCAATGCTAAATAACCAAATTAGGAAGCTTACTTAAAAGCGAACGAGAAGGAAGCTTACTTAAAAGCAAAGGAAACCCAATTCCGTAATAAGAAATTATCGTTAAGACCATAACAGTGTAAAACACTTAAAAGTAAATTTATGAAAGAAGAGGGTCCTGAGCTGCTCAATTCAATAAGGTCAAAAAAAACAAACAACAATTGCAACATTTGACTCTAGGAATTTTTTACTCGCGAGCAGATTGGTAAAGTAGATTTCTTGCTTGCTATAGTAGATTCCTAAGTCATAAAAACCAACTATCTGATCGTTATTCAATATGTAGTTTACTAATTTTTTACGCTTTTCACTTGGAATAGTAGTTTATAGACATAACTGGTTTGGAAACTCGGTGTTTTGCATAAAAAAAAAACTCATTAAGATGAACGCTGTGATCACGTGATTTGACGGTGCTCAGCACAAAAATTTACTATGGCTGCAGAGAGAGAAGACGATGACTATTTTTGTAATAGAGACCTAATAATGCTATTGGAAAGTTTTGAAAAAGATACTGAACATCAAAATTATACTGAAGCTTATATCAAATTTAGCGAAATAAAGGCGATTGAGTGATTAATTAAATTTAGTTTTTTAAAGATTTATCTTACTTCAAATTGTTTTTAGCTCAGCCCTGGATCCTTCCGATTAATGTGTGTGTTAAAGTTTTTAGAGGGCTGAAATTGCATATCTCTAAAAGACACCCCACCAATATTATTGTTGATAAACCTGCTAATAATCCAGATTTCAACACCGAGAATTTGTTCTCACTACTAAAAAAAGTGTCTTGCAAGATTATAGAAAGCTCAATCTATGGTGATTAAATAATTGAACCTGTTAAAAAACTTCAGATTGACCAGATAAAAGATGAGACTCAGTTTGATAGAATAATTGAAACTTGTAATAAAATATTCTCTAAAAAGTTTGAATGATTTTTATGCTGATTATTTTGGCAAAATAGTAACCAACAGTAAGCAAATTTTTAATTGTGATGCTGAATATGAAGATGCTACTACATTATTGTAAAGCAAACTTGCAGATACCATTGCGTCTTGTTACAGGGCTAATATATAAAGTATCAGTGATAAAAAGACATCAAGTAAACAAAAAATACTTGAAAGGGAAATGTTTTGATTGCATTATCTTGGAGGTTACTCTTAGGGGTGGGAGTTAAGGTTAGTTTTACTCTAGCTAAAATTAGTCGACTAACATTTCAGTCTAACTAAAATTAGTTGACTGAAACAAGATTAAGTGCTGAAAAACTGAATAACCTATACCATGAAGTTATATGAACATAATATGAACTATGACAAATAAATCAATTTAAAAGACATTCATCAAAATTTATTGTTTTTAAGAAATTTAAAATACGAAATATAACTTGTGACAATTAGGTAATAAAAATGTTTTGTTTGTACCTAGTATTGCCCCAAATTTTCTTTTATTGAATTGAATAAAAAATGGTTTGTTAGCAGAACGACTCCGTCGAAAACAGCTGATACTTTATACCAAAACCATAATTAGCTATTAGCATTTTAATAATAATTTTTAAAAGAAAAACAAAATTTAGAGTTGAACAAGATATATATTCAATTGCACAATATAGAAATAATAAAAAACATTTATTGCGTAACAATTACAGTCTTATTGTTATTACTGTAAAAACTGGGTTTTTATGAGTGTAAAACGAAATAAATTATGTATCATTACCTCAAAAAATGATTGCAGGTATTACATAAAGGAAATCCGAAAATGCTTCAGCATACAACACACCTTTCAAAGTATGGCACGATTTTTTTTTTATATAAATTGATTTCACATGTGTTTTATAATTTATATTTCACTTTAATTAGAAATTGAAAAAGTCCAGATCTAAAGTGCTTTTCATTAAAAGTTAAAACAAGCCCTTAATAATAAGGGAGGACTAATAAGATAAGTTTTATTACTATTACAAAATTCCAAGTGTATATGTCGCAAACCTTTCTCCAAAACCTAAAAAACATTGAGAACCGAACCTTGAAATAGATGCCCTGCAAATGTAAATTGCAACTTACAGCACTTTGTAATTAAAAACATGGCGTTCAAACCACTTCATAACTAACGCGTAACAAGATATAAAAGCTTATATAAAACCATTTTGTAAGAAATTAAAGACATTGCCGCAGCAAGTTATAACCAAAAAACATTTTTTGATGGTCTAAAGTAAAATTTTGTTTCTTATCACTTTTATATTACAATCCCAAGTAAAACGTTTTGTTGTAATTCAATTTATTAATTTTGTTTTTTAAAAAAACTACTAATTGCAGCATTACATAAGTCTCCCTTAGTTTGGATTTTTTGATAGATCTTGTTTTGTATCTAGTATTGTACAAAGGGCCATTCATTGTCCTTGTACTTAGGGCCGTGTGTAAAAATAATATCTACGGTCATAATCCTTTGATTTTGTTTTTTGGTAGTAAATAAAAGAAAATGACATCAATTACCAGTACTATTTCGATTTAGTCACATTTTTTTCAGTTGGATGCTATTTACATGGGACGGTTAGGGTTAAGATTGGAAACTTCAAATGTGATTGAATTGTACAAAATTTTTATAACTTGCTATACTAGCTGGTGGCCTAGGTACAATTAGAAATGAACTCATTGTACCTAAGGTTACCGATTTTAAAAACCTTTTACTTGGCGGAGTTTTATATTTTAAGTAATTATGTCGATATCAATAGAAAGTAATTTGCATGATATGATCATACAAAAAATCTGGCCCTAAGTAGATTAATATCCCCTAAATAGGTTTTTAACTTAGAAACCTCTTAAAACCTAACCAAAACTATTTTTAGTTGTCAGATTCATTTAGATTTGACCGTAATGCTTTTTAGATGAAATCTTTTAATGCAGACAATGAAAAATACGAAATTAAAATATATTATATTAAATAGCATTACTGTACAGTAAAAGATGTCAGATCAACATCAAACATAAGATACTGACGTCTAGATGATCCATGACCAACACTTGGTGGTGGAACTTTCATTATAATATCTTCAAGTTCTACATCATAAATACTGTCATCTTCTCGTATAAATTTATTGTCACCTGATTTCATAAGATACTTAACTTTGAAAACTAAACCAACAACTTCAATAACTTCTGCCACATAATGTCAAGAGTATTTCTTTCCACTTAACTTGACAAGTAAGAAATTTCCTGAAACAATTTCACTATTTTCTGATTCATTGTCAAGTATATTTATTTTCTGATTCATTGTCAAGTATATTTATTCCAAAATCAATTTCACCAAAACTTTCATTATTTAAACTTGTGTCAGAATGTTGATTAAAACTAATCTGTTTTGCCGTGGATTTTATTTGTCTTGAAAAAAGTTTTTGACATTGTTCATTATTAGATTTTGAATGTAAAAACACTTTCATTTCAGGTGTATCAGCTAAAATGCGTGATTTTCCCTTACGGCTTTTTGAAATAGCTGCCTTTCTTAATTTGGCTTTTGGGTGAGGTCTTATTATTTCAGGTGAAACAATTTCCATTGTTGATGGTAAATTGCCAGGAGTGGTTTCAACCTCATTGCTATCATTAGAAATGCAAGTGTCAGTATCCACTATTGGCCTATCAGTAACAGTTGCAGCTAAGAAGTCAATTTCAGTAAAAATATTTTCATTAAAGGGAAAAAACCCAGTACATTTAAAACTGTTAACAATATTATTCTGTACAAAAGCATGAGGATAAGCTTGACCAACAAGGTAAGATATATCATAAATTGTAACTGGTTTACCAGCATTTCCTGGTGATATCATCCAATTATTCATGGCATTATTATAAAATATTTTAAATGGACCAAAAACACCACGATCAAGGGGTTGCATTTTTGGGTTGTGTGAGGATGTCATTAAAACTATGCCCAATCTTTTAGCTAGTTCAATAATAGAAATGTTAACATGACTTTCATGGTTATCCATTAATAAAAGAACTGGTTTTTCTACCGAAGGTTGTACATTACTAATAAAATGCTTAAGAAATTGCAGAAAAATGACTTCATTTGACCATCCAGACTTATTAGCTGCTCCTACACTTCCAGGAGGAGTACCATTCAACATGTAGTAGTTGAATTTTGCACGCGGAAA
This sequence comes from Hydra viridissima, assembly GCF_058129835.1. Taxonomy (NCBI): domain Eukaryota; kingdom Metazoa; phylum Cnidaria; class Hydrozoa; order Anthoathecata; family Hydridae; genus Hydra; species Hydra viridissima. The sequence continues at coordinate 235,333 of NW_028324316.1, read as the reverse complement.
TACAAGTAATGGTGGAATGCTACTTCTAGTAGCACTGATGGTTGCAATCATTGTTACATTGGGTTCTTCCAGATTTTTTAAACTGCTTTAACTGATATATCAAAGTTGATTTTTTAATGTTGCAATGTCTTGCTGCTTTACTTAAACTCATTTTTTGTTGAAGAACAAAATTCACTGCATCAAACATATTCTTCTCGCAAATCTTCTTACAAAAAACACCAACCTTACTCCTTGGCATTTTAAGATTAAAACATATTAACAGAAATGATTATATATTTATTTGCTCTTACTTCTTTATTGCTATACAGAAATCAAGTACAACTATATAATCAACTTAATTATCAAGTTGCTACAGCTGCCAACTAACTTAATTATCAAAACTGATTATCAAGCATTATAAGTACATAAAAATATACATTCCAATTATGATTGTGTGTCAAGGGTAAAATTTACTCTTATTTATCAATAAATTAAATAAAATACAATGCATAAGATATAGAAATATATAAAAATATAATTTGTTAATATTATTGTATCACTTATATTATATTTAAAACTTTCAAAATACCAGCAAGAAAGTAAAAGTACGCTTTTCGCTGATTTTTACATGCAAGAGCACAGCTGTCTGATAAATTTGATGAAAAATTTCGTTAAAGTATCCTCTTAAAGTTCGCAAAAAATAATAGCGCAGAACGAAGCAGTGAAAGGTACAACGTCCCACTCTGGTCAAAGGTACACGAGTTGGGTTTCTTAAACAATTATCATCTCAAACCCCATTTCGGGTTAGAAATAATTATTTAAACTTTTCCATAATAAAAAAAGATGTTGGTTAATGCAAGTAATATCATACATTAACCTAACAACTGTTTATGACAGTTTTGTTATCAAAATAAGATAAACATAAATATTTACTTTTTAAGAGCTTAAACTTATATTTTCTTGTGGATCAACACAATCTTCCCCAACCATGATATTTTAAGATAAAAAGAGTTGTCATGGACTAATATTTTAAATGGCATTTCACGTTTTTGCAAAATGATAATAGTCGGCCAACAGGACAGAGTGACTACAAGGTACAACGGTACAAAGGTACAACGTGGTCAAAGGTACAACAGGTACAACGTGGTCAAAGGTACAACAGGCTCCCCTAAACATTGCGATTATCACCAAGCGTTTTTCACCCAAATGCCTTCTAGAATTTCTCCCCTTTTTAATTATCTTTATCTATTATATAATCTCTACTAGCAACCTTAGGTGGTAACTCTATGATGTTGATGCATTCAAGACTGTTAACGTTCTCTTTAGGTGTGCAGCTCGGTATTCGGTGTTTTTGCTCTTGCAACTTGCTGACATTTTAAAATCACAATCTTAGCGACATGAATTGTGGAAAACAACTGGCTCTGTTGTTCTGTTAATTTAACCATTGTTCCCCCAACAAGTCTGTCGAGAAAAAAACCACGTATTTAGCAGTGCATTACATTACCTAACGCTTCTTGATTAGCTTCCGTCATAATCATATTTGCTTAATAGCGTAAAATCAAAATCACAAACCTCTTCCAGTTTAGCTCACATGGTGTCAGGAACTGCCTTCTAGCATTTTCACAACGGTACAACACTCGTGCAAAGATCTTTACTCCATAGCAGAAATCTGATATCTGACACGTGGAGTTAGAAATAATTTTGTTAACAGATTGTTTTAGGACTTAAAAGTAAGCATTTATGCATGGATTGCGCATTTGCATATGACTATTAACAAATTTTAAGGCTTTTTCACCCAATTTTAGCATCTCACACCAAAAAAGTCCTCCTCATGAGATTAGAGTAATCTCTCAACCAAGAATTATTATACCTACCAAAGTTGTTGACTGATAGCTCTGCGTTCTGCTTCTGCAACAATTTGACATCAGAAATACCTCAGCCTCACTTTGATAAGAATTGTTTTAGCTGGTACATAAAAAAGTGTTGTAAATATGCTATACTTCCATTTTAATTATATAAATGTTAAACTGTTTGAATAGCTCAAAAACTAAAATAATACTAAACTTTATTCCATCTTTATTATTTTGTATAAATGAGTAGGTTTTATGAACCCCTTTTAAAATCAGTACAATTGTAAACTTGCGTGGGTAGATTAATTTATTGATAATACAATTATATTATCAATAAACTAATCATTTTTCATTTTTTAGTTAAGTAAAATAATTCATTTACTAATTAACCTAAGTAATTTAAATTATAAAACAATGCTTTAAAAAGATAACACAGTATAAGTAAAAATAATATGAATATAAATGAGTATACATGAACTATATTCATTTTTGAAAGTACCACCTTAAAAAAATTAAAGCGTCAATCATTTCGTCGTTTAATCGCGTTCGATTTTTTGAGCATAAAAACCCAGCTGCTGAGAATGCTCGTTCGGACTCCACAATTGTCGGCCGTATAGATAGCATATAATCATATGCTTTTTGAAGATGATTACCTCTTGTAGCACCACTTTCAAATAACAACATTTCTCTTTGAATTTTAGAAGTTATACTTTCTACCCTTATAGGTAGTGTTTGAGTTGCTGCCAGTCCTTTTTCCATAATTTCGTTTAATTCTTCACTAACAGTTTTGATTTTATTTTCACACTCCTTGCTTGATAAAGCCTCGCTCAGTTGAGCATCACTATCACTATTCACGTCTGTTGATGTGATTATTATATTTGCCGAGCTTAGACGCTTTATCAGGTTTATTATAATTTTTTTATTTTGGGCACTTGTATTTGGTACAAAAACATCTGGGATTTTCGATGAAGTAACCTGGCCATTATGAAGATAATAAACTGTGCTGCTTAATGGTGTTCTCCTCTCTTTTATTCGGTGACTCAAAGCGGCATACAATTGTTTTCCAATTTCGGATTGTTGTTGTTTTATTTTGGACAACATAAACTCTAATGGAATTTCAGCTGTAATTAAAGTTGCGTCTCGTCGACAAAGTGCTTCCACAGTTGCTTTAACGGGAGTCAAAAGTACCACTAAATCTGATATGGTTTGATATTCGTTTTCGTTCATCTTAATTGAATCATCAAAATTGGAATCCAATTCTAAATCTAGAAATGCCTTTTTAACACAATATTTTAACTTGTCAAATCTTTCAAGCATAAGCAACAAACTGCTCCTTCGGGTTTTGCAATCCATGATTAAATGGATGACCTTTCCAAACTCAATTTTTACGTACTTTTGTAAATAATTTTCATTTTTTGTTGGGGACCTTTTAAACATTTTTACAATTTTCCTGACTTTGGTTATGATAGGTCCAATAATTTGATGTTTAATTGTAACCTCAGATGTTTCATTAATTAACAATGAATCGTTCGAATCTCGAGTACAATCTTCCTCTTCATAAACATGTTCACTTTCATAATCATCGTCTTCATCATCGTTGTTTTCTAAATTTTCAAAAACAGTGTTCTCATCATATAAACTTTCATCAATTTCCGAGTGACTAGCGTCTTTTTTGTAAAGAACTGATATAACTGCCAGTTGTAGAGCGTGGGCAAAGCATAATTGTTGATCAATTTCTAGAATTTTTCCAAGTTTCTTCATAACGCTTGCACCATCAGTTGTAATACCAATGATATCATCCTTAAGGTTTATTTTAAAGCTGTGGAGTCTTTCTTTTAGAAGTGAAACGCACTTTTCTGCTGGTATAGACCCTAAAATGCGAATCAAACCTAAGTTCCAATAGGTTTTCAACTCATGTACACTCACATTTATATATCTGGAGTTTCCAAAAGAAGTCCACTCATCAAGTGTTAAGGAAAATTTATAGCCTCTTGATATTTGATCAATTATTTCCTTTATAACTTGCTTTTTAATCTGCTCGTAGTAGTCTAACACCATTTTTCTGATAGTATTACGTGATTTAGGGACATTTTTATATCCTCGTGCAACTAACCCGGCTCGTATATCAATGGAATTACAAACTGTACTAAATGATATACTGTCTTTTGCTGCCATACGTGCCAACACGTGAACACATTGAAATGTTGCTTTAAGTTATGTTTAGACAGTAAATGGGAATGTAGACCTTTTGTTGAACCACCAGCAATTTTCAATATTTTTTTGCATGTATTAACTTTGCACATGGCTGTTTCATCTGTTCCTCTTAAAAAGTGTCTCCATATCAGATTTGTGCTATTGAATTCAGCGTAGTTCGTCATGATATTTACTTAAGTTCAATTTTTTTTTAAAGTTCTAAAGTTCTTAAATTATTTCAACTTACGTTTCTTTATCAGATCTATAACTCTAACTGAATTTGTTACTGTTACTGTGAAAATGATTATCACTTTGAATAACTGCAAAAAAAGCTTATTTACTTAAAAAACCTTCTGTATTTTGACATCATTAATTTAAACCATTGTTGAAAAATTTTTGAGAATCACGCATAGATTTCGTTGCATAAGAATTGTAGGGTTCTATCTAATTTTTGTTGTTGTGAGAATTTAACTTTCAATTTTTCTTTGTTAATATGTTTTTATTCCTGTCATTTTTTTAAATTTAAATTATAACTCTTTTTTTTATTTATGTTCATAATTAAACCGATAGTATTATTTATAAATGTTTTAAATTTTTTGTTTTTTATTATTAGAAATTGTTAATTAAAACTTTTATTAAATTCTTATAATATGAAAAAAGCAGATAGAACTCTTTAATTCTGCGATGATTTGTAATTAAAATGAAGCCGAAAATTTGAAATTAAATTAAATCATTGCAAAGAGAATATAGCTATGAAACATATATTTTACCAAAGAATATATTTACTAGACACTTTATAATGTAAAAATAAGATAATAACTTAATCCCTATTTATCTTTATTTTCTTTTATTACATTCCCGAAATCCCGGGAAATTTTTGTGAAAAATCCCGGGATTACGGAATCAAAAATTTGCACAGAATCCCGGGATTTTCGGGATCCCGGGATCCCGGGATTGTCATCCCTAATAACAGCTTCCTTGATTATAAAAAAAATCCACAAGCTTGTTTGTAGTTTTGAGGTCTACAAGCAATTATAATGTTTTAGCGCTTTTTTACAACAGCCCTATTTATTACTTGTCTCTGTTCCCACAGGAGCATCCGTATGAGTTTTTGATTTTTGTTCTCGAATCAATTAAAACAGGAGGCATTTTTAAACCATTGGAAGTTAAAACTCAAAACATTATCACAGAAGCAGGATGTTATTTTCTGAACTTGAATCTAATGGATTCTGACACAATTTATTGCATTGAGGTACGAATGCAGCGAGCAGCCCTTCAACTTGATACACTATAAAAGGTTTTTTATCTGAGAACAGAATTATTGTTCGACCTTTCGTAAGGACAAAAGTTCTTTACTTTTCTCAACTCATTAAGCCTTGACCTACTTCAATTACGAGATGTCTTTTAAATCAGCTGGAGACTAGGCCATCTGATCAATTTTAACAGCATACCTGATTGTGTACTCACTTATAGAAACTTCTTTGGCTCTTTTTCTGATGGGTTGGAATAGATTGCGCTGAAATTCCTCCTTTGTCTTAATACTTCCTGGTTTCCTCTCCATGCGACCAAATATTTTAACATTCACCGGTCGTGTTGCCATGCGAAGTCTTGCTTTAGCGTGTTCGTTCAATTCAAAAACTCTGCGTTATGTTCCATACTTCTTTAGAGGTCAGGTACAAATTATATTCAATGATCGGCGGCTGGTTCTAAAAAAAAGTTCTTCATCCATCACTACTTGGATATATATATATATATATATATATATATATACGCTTTACATATATACGCTTTACATATGTATATATTGTTTAGGCAGGGTTTTTTGTCCATATTTATGTTATGTGTTCTTACTGTTCTTATGTGATATATATGTGTGATGTAAGTGCAACGGCGTAAATATGATAAGGTGTGCGGTTGGTCCTGTGTAAGTGTAATGGTAATGTGACGCAGTAGTGTAATGAGTGTAGGAGTAGCTCAAAAGTAGATTAAAATAGAATGTGGGGTAAGACTGTCAGTGTATAACGCAGATATGGTAGAAGCGCGGGAGGAGCATCAGACTTTTTAATAACAATTATTAATGCATAATAATGATGATAATAATACCTTAACAAAAATAATATTGTCTTAATATAAACAAAATTTAATCGAAACAAAAACAAAAATACTTACTACTGGTTTTTCTTCTCTTACATATTTTCCATTAATAATATTCTCAATTATTTCTCATCAATATATATTCTCTTAATATTAACTCATTCAAGTAGCAATATAGCACTAATATAGGTGATAACGCATATTTAAAGTCACTCAAATATCTTTTCTTACCATATCTTCTCATAAGTTTCTCTTTAAAATCTCCATAAGTTCTTCTCATAAAATTCTCCTTAAATCTTCAAAAAATCTTTTCTCTTAAAATTCTCTTTAAAATCTCTTAGAACTTTTTTTCTTTTAAAATCCTTTTTTAGAATAACTTAAAACTTTTTTCTCTTAAAATTCTTTTAAAAATCTTTTACAACTCTTTTCTTAGAGTTCTCTTCTAAGGAGAATTACTCAAAATCTCTAAAAAATCTTTCTTAACACATCTTCAAAAACTCTCTGTAAAATGAAACACTTCATCGAAATCTTCCCAAAAAACCTCACCAAAAAGAGACGAAAAAAAAATTTAAAAGATTTTCTCAACTGTTCCTTTTCTATCTGTCCACAGATGTCATTTTGAATTCTCGTACAGACAATATATCTTTTTCTTCAAGTTCGTTTAGAACTTTTGTTTTAACTTCCGAGTCATGGGATTCTAAAACAGGTTTTACAAGTTTTCTTTTTTATTAGTCTTTATCTCAGAGTGGCTGCAGAACTTTCTAGAACTTTACTAATTAAAATCATATTATTGTGTTTTTAGTCGTGTTTGCGAAAATAGTTTTAAACATTAATGGTAGGACTTATTCATTTTTCATATCATTAGACATGTGTCTCCACATGATGCTTTGGTTGACTAGCTTTTTTTCTTCGTTCGAATGTAGTATGTTTAAGTCGTTCGAATGTAGTATGTTTAAGTCGTTCGAATGTAGTTTGTTTGAGTAAAATTTGAAGATGATGTTTTTCCCTCCTCACAATATATATATATATATATATATATATATATATATATATATATATATATATATATATATATATATATATATATATATATATATATATATATATATATATATATATATATATATATATATATATATATATGTATATATAATCTAGTGCTAGCAAGTCTGCAAATTGTGAATATGAAGAAGAATATGAGAGTATTTGTCCACCAACTAGAAATTTCAACAAAAGTAAAATAAGAAACAGTTTGTTAAGTTTTGGTCAACACAACCTTTGATAATTTTATAAGTTAGGTATTTAAGTGCATTTCGTGTGGGCCTTAATTCAACCATAACTTTTCTGAAAAATTTTTTTTGGATGTTTTTTTTTTTTCACAATACTTATGGTTTTCTTTGATAATTTTTTTGAGTTTCCATTTAACATTTTTGTTTTTTAGTAAAAGTTTCGGTAAAGATTCGCATTTTGTTATTAAGGTGGAAAACCCCTGATAATTTTTTTTGTGTAAATATCAATATTTTATAAATTTAACTTCATATACCTAAAGTAAATAACACAATTAACTAAAAAAAAACAAAAAAAAAACTTTTTTTGGGTAAAATGGTAGCTGTAGCAGGTGCCAAAAACACCAAAATATTGAAAGATCCCGGCCAACTTATCTAAAGATGTACACAATTTTAACAAAATCTTTTTTGCAAACTTGTTCAAACAAGGTAGTTCTGTGATATGAGCGAAGCAGATTTTTCATAATAACTTTTAATACGCTAATATATTGAACCTAAGTACATGTAAAAAATTTGACAGAATTTTATGACTTTGTTGACCAATTTAAGGACTGAATTCAGTTTTCAAAAAAATCTGTCACACTTAAATCACAGAATGAAACAAATTCTTTAATTTTATACTTAACTTGTTCATAGCTTCAACATCTATTACTTTGCCTGTTTCCATCGAAATAGCAGAAACAACACAAACAATAGCAGAAACAATTGTTTGAAGAATAGCCTCGTCGCAGCCAAGTACCATCACATGATACTGCAACATCAATAATATTGGGCACATGGTTTGGAATAGAATTTAAAATAAGATTACTCTTCAAATCTTTTAATTCTTCAGCAGCATCAATCATAGTGTCTTCGGCTACAGATTTTACTGCAGTAGTTAGTTTTATAACAATTTTATTATAATTATTAGAATTCATTGGTTTAGGCATGTTCATTAATGAGACAATTCTTGAGAATCCAGAATAGCCTTGACCACATGATCTCATAGCATATACAGCCCTGGTATTAATATCAAAACTTATTTGCATATTCAATGTTGAGGTGAAAAATTCTCTTGAAAAATCACATAGCAGTTAACATAAAGACAAGACGCTAGAACTTTTCTCTTGTTTTCATTTTCAGAGGGAAACAACTGAGATGAAAAACATTCTGGACATCTAAGGGAAGAAACTACAGAATTTAGTATTTCTAAATCTATAAAACGTTATCCAGTAATTATATTACTAGATAACTTTGGTCTTGATGAAGCACATATTTCATCAGAATTAATAAAGTTAAAATCAACTGGTTTCTCCATATTTACATTTTGCATCTTCAACACCTGTAGTAACATTTATGTTCATATCTACAATATTCGATTCCATATTTACATCCATAGCAACATTATTTACAACTAAGTTCATTTTTACATTAAATATTTTTTTCCTTTTATTATTTGTAGTTCTTTGTTTAACTCTGCAAGCCTTAGCCATAATAAAAGATTTATGATATATTAATGAGATTTCCAGTAACCGTTTATATACTAAAGTTGTTTTGAACAATAGGAAATACAATTTACTTGATAAGAAATATTTTTCATATAAAAAAATAGGATTTTGGACTATTTTTTAGTAAAGGTAAAAAATAGTACCGTAGTTATGGCGGTTGTAAAGGAAGCTTAAAGTACTGGGGTGCAAAAAAATCTTTTTTAATGAAGATCTATAGCGAATTTTCAAAAATGGTTTTCAAATAAATTTTGTACAAAACAAGAAAATAATATTTTTCATTTTCTTTCGCCTAAAAATGTAAACAAAATCAGTTATATCGATTCAATAACTATCAAAGTTTCTTTATAAATCTATCCACGTCATCAAGTTTCTTTACATTTTTATCGCGCTAGATCTGATGCTAGCAAAGCACTTTTTTTTGTAGAGTATACTTACAAATCTGTGTTTAAAGTCAATACCAACTGGTTATTTTTCAACAAAATAATACAATAACTTGAAAAAAGTCTTATATCTTGTTAATTAATAGTTAATTAGAAATTTTTTTCCCATATTTCTAATTAATAGGCCTAAATTAATTAATTTTGTCAAAAAACCTTATATAAATATGACTTACCTGGAATTAGTTAATCATTATTATATATAGTCAAAAGGCGGTTCCAGGACATCGACCCCTTCCCATACTTAAGGATGCATAAAAAAATGGCGAACACTTCATATCATGACAAAACCAATACAGTCGTCTTTAAAAATCAAGAAGAAGTATAAAAATAATCATGTTATTTGTATACCAGTTCTTCAAGATGCCTGTTCTTCTTTATTGCCTTGTTTTGTAGTGACCGATGGCAAGGGTGTGAATTCCGTCATCTAAGATAATTCTTTTGTCGTCGTTAGCGCTGAGTGCGACTTTGTTGATTTCTTCGGTGTAGACATCGTGATGACGTGATCGGAAGACGTTCATGGTGGTGAGTTTTTCTTGTTTAGTCATTAAGCAGTCGTAGTAGTCTTGATGAGTGATGTGATTTTTAACAATGCACTTCTTAACACCTTTGCATTTTTTATGTTCTTGATCATCTATTTCTTCAGGGATGTAGTAAGAGTAGAGTTTGGGTCGAAGACCAACAAACTGCGTGATTTGCTTTCCACCGGTTTCATCTTTGAACTTGCCAATGATCTTTTTATTTTCGCCTACTTTGAATCCAGCGTTTTGAATGGCGGGATGATCTTTAGGAAAGTCGCTCGTGTCAAATTTTTCAAACACATCGTCAGCAATGTCTTCGTAAAAATCATCTGTTTTGATTTCGTAAATGAGCGAGTCAGTGTCGGTCATGAGTAGTTTTGCACGATCGTCGTATTTAGGCTTGATGTAGTCATAGTGGTGTTCAAACATGAGAGTTTTGCTGATGTCGAGGATGCTCATTCCCAAGTAAACGGGTTTGTCGTAAGTGACTTGTGTTTTCTTCATATGAATTGCGATGAGTTTTTCATCAAAAATGGTGTACCGATCATATCGAGGATTTTTGGATAATTTTAAGACTTCTTTTCTTGTGGTGACCAGTTTAATATCGACATGCTTTAGAATATTCTCCATGGTTTTTCCAAAGACGGAGTTGTTCATGAGTTTAAAGAATTCTTTTTCAAAGTCGTTTTTAGCGACTTTTCTTTTATTGGTGTTGAGGTCAATGTATTTTTTCATGAAGGGTTCTTCTTCAAAGGTGAAACCACGATGAATTTTGGTAATAACTAAACCCAATCGTTCATAGAGTTTTAGGTTTTCGTGATGAACGACGTATTTTTCTTTGTTGTTTAAATTGGGAACTAACTTTTCCACTTTCCCGATGGTTAATCTTTCCGGGGCTAGAGGGTAATCATTGTGTAAATCGTGAAGCTCGTCAGGGTAATCCAAGTCTACTTCGAGAATGCAAGGCATGCTACGCCAATTTTCAACATCAGTCATCCATTTGAATGCTCTAACGGGAAGAGGTTTGCTCATTGCCCAACCATAAAGATTATTAGCGTCTAAGTACTGAATGAATTTGGATGGTTGTGAAGGATCATAGTTTTTCATGTATTTGTTATTAGCGTTTCCAAGTCGGTTTGAGATCATGCATATTCCACCGCGTATCCCTCTTTGAACCATGAGAAGCATATCAATATCGGTTATTAAGTCCAATTTAATTTTAGTTTCCTTTAACATAGCGTCCCAAGCCAAACCAGGAGAGGTGTAATACCAAAGAGGGTCTAGACCGTAATTTTCTATGCAAGTGTCTCTGAAATTTTCAAAGACATCAGCTAAAATGAGCACGTCTGAGATGTTGTACAGCTCGTGGTAATCTTTAAACGTTTCACATCCAAATACATTCCAAACGTTTTGCGCATGCGCGTAGTCTTCATCGCTGATGTGTTTATCGTCTAGTTTAGAGTAAAAGGCTTCTTTGGGTGGCAATTGTGTTTCAGAGAATTTTTTAATGGAGTCCACCCATTCGTAAGGGTAAATGCCTTTTCTTAATAGCAAATCTCGTTTTGCTCCGCTGTGGAATGAATTTAAGTTTTTGCACATGATGTCTCCTTTTTTAGATCTTCTATGAGCGCAATCTTCACAATTGTCTTTACATTTGCATTTTTTACCTTTCTTAACCATACAGTCCTTTTTGCATGTTTTTGGATCTAATTTTGAGCACTCCTCACACAAATCTTTAACAAGGTTGTCAGTTAAATCTTTTAAAGGGCTTGGCATGAACCTGTAGCTGTCAACGAACCGTAAATCTCTATACACTATTTTTGGTTTACCTTTCTTATCAATAGAATCTCTCACTTTGATGCTTTTTGTGAAGCTGATGTATTTTTCTTCATTGTTGGGTATACAAGTGATCTTTCCTTTTTTTCCACCTAATCTCTTGATGAACAAATGGCTGTCATAGCCAGACAAGTTATGAAAGACAACGGGAATAAATTTTGGAATTTTATAATCCAAGTTGCATTTGTTATGAGCAGCACCACGGTACTTTCCAGTCAAATGGCAGTGATCCCATACTTTATCACCGTTAAGATCTTTTTTGCAAATATGACATTGGGTAGCAGCCTCAAAATTCTTTTTATCCTCATTAGTCTCTATTCTCTTATTTTTCCATTGTTTTTGTAGTAAATCGCTATCGTCACAAATTTTTATAAAGTTAGCTTCAAGCATGGTAACAAATTTTTGAGCCACGTCGTCATCATCACTTTCTGCTGTATAGGTTTCAAGCTTTCCCTTGTAAATGGTTTCGTCGTAGCATTTGATATAATAGACGATGGAGCTTGGAACATGCTTTTGACATTTTTTGGTATATGACTCTTTATTATTATACTCAGTGTTGTCATCGATAGGTTTGATGAAACTTTCAAAGTCGGCATAGACACAGTACGGAACTCTCATACTATTGTTGTAGTTTTTAAACTCAAGGGTTGACCCTTCTTTTGGAAGATCGATTCTCATTGGAGCGTTATCGTAGCAGTATTTTCGATGAATTTGGAGCTTTTCTTCTTGGTCATAGCCGTGCATGCACCTTCTGCAAAAATATTGTTTGTGTTGATTCTTTGATGCTGAAGAACGAGCAAACCGACTGAAATTTTTAATGAGGCAATAATGGCTGTTTTCTTCTTTTGAAATATACAACAAATCAACACAGTGCTTTCGATCATGAAATTTGGATATTTGCATAGGTTGAGGTTTATTCATTTCATAGTGAAAGACGTTCACGCTGATGTCAGGATTATTTTTCTCAAACTTTTCGACTTGAGTCACCTTTAAAGGAAACTCCATTCCTTCCCAATTCAACTCTTCTGATTTTAGAATCAAGTCATCATCAATTCGTTCGTTATGCGTATTTTTCATGTTAAGCGCTCTGGTGACGCACCACTTGAAACATTGATCGTCATCGTTTTTCATGTTGATGATGGCATTTTTGCCTTTTAGCTTTTTAGACAGCTCCATGTAGGAAGAACCCTTGAAAGGTTCATAATTGATAAATCTGATATCCATTTTTAAAATCTTTGACAAGACGCAATTGGATCCCATCTTGTTGTAATTAGCGCTTCGCTCCAAGATTTTTTCTTCCATTTGACTCACAACCGTTCTTACATCTGTACCCTCCAATATAATTTTCAAGTTGGATGAAAAGTGAGCCATCTGAGTAGTCTCTTCACCTGTTAAGATGCTTACGCGAGTCATTTCACAGATTAAAACAATTCTTACCTTTGTGTTTCTTTCTCCTTCCATGGTTTGAATGACCGACTCTCTCACCAAGTTTAAAAAAGGAACAATGTCTTGGTATTGAGAAGAAGGTGTGTAAGAAAATAGTCTAGCAGTACGCTCTGCAGAATGTTCAGTCATATTAAACTTTACTGTAAATGGTTTTGACGCGGGATGTTTATACACTGTTTTTAATACAAGTGATTTGATAGACTTTACCTTTTCATCGATTTGTTCCATTGATTCGCTTACCTTCTTCTTGACTACTTCAGGAACGTAGGGTTCTATCCATTCTTTAATATCATTAAACTTATTTGCAACATATGACGCCACACTTTTTGCAGCTGCCGTCAGACTTGAAAATGAAGGTCTAGGTGGAATGACTGGTTTTGGTGTTATGACAGGTGTTAAATCTAAAACCGACTCATCAAGGATGTGATTCTGTCTTTGCAAATGAATTGGTTTCGGAGCAATAGGAGGTTTTACTACAGTAGGTCTTGGTGGGATGATCGCTGGTTTTGGAGCGATGACTGGTTTTATCACTGCGGAAGGAACAAACCTTACTTTTGTCGGCTTTACAGAAACTTTTGTCGGCTTTACAGAAACTTTTGTTGGCTTTATAGAAACTTTTACAGGTGGTTTAACAAACCTAACCACGGTAGCATTAACAGGCAACGGTCTTGCCTCAGTCGTTCGTCTACGAAGAGCAGTAGGAGCAGAGACAGCTCTACGAGGAGCAGGTCCATAACCAATGACAGGTCTTGTTGTTTTAATAGCCTCAACAAGCTCTTCCCTGGTCATTCTGGTATAGCCTTTTATCGCTCTTTCTTTAGCATCCCTTCTTAATGATGCCATTGATACTTTTCGATCTTTAACAGTTTTACTTTCCATTTTTATTACGGAAAGATTTTTCTTTATGTCACTTTCAATTTTTCGCTCTTTGGCGGTAGTTTTTGCTTTTTGCTTTTTAGCATCAGTTTTATCACCCATTTTATTAATGGAAAGAAAATTTTTTTCGATGCATTCAAGTTTTCGCTCTTTATCAATTAATTCCGGTTTTGAAGAATAGATACTCATTTTTATTATACTAAGATTTTCTTTAAGTCAATTCAATTTTTTTAAATCTTGGCACACTTTCAGCATATTTTCTTCTTCGAAAAGTTTTTACCGTTTTTTAATTCTTTTCGCGGGAGAATTAAAAACTTATGAAACAAGATAATTGGCAAAAATTTCGCTTATTGAGTCGTATACATGTGCTTGACCCATTTCATCAAATCTAATCGTATACTTTCTTCCCCACTCGTCATGTGCAGTAAATTCGCATCCAGCCGCATGAATTTCTTTTTCTTCATCAAACAGATGCGCACGACCCATGGCATCAAATTCAATCACATACTTCCTCTCCATCTTTTTATTTATGCCAAGAATTTTATTTAAGTCAATTTTTTAACATGTTAAAAGTTAAAAAATCAATTTTGCTGCTTTTTACGTTTTTCAAGCTTTTCAGAATTTAAAAATTCAATCTTGATTCCATTATCCACCTTTCCATCTCGACGCTCTAAATATCTCCATCCACGTCCAGTCCCTGGCATCGCTTTGTAAAGAGACTTGTATTCAGTCACCTCACCCGTTTCAATGTTGGTTATTCTCACAGTGATGGGTTTTTTCTTAACTAAACTAAGCCATTCCCATTTTGGATCAACAGGTTTTTTTTCTTTTGGAGGAGGCTTTACTTTTTTTTCTTTTGCTCTTTCTAAAATCTCATCTTTACTGATCAAATTATTTTCAACCGCAAGCATCATCAACGTTATTAAATCATCTGCTGTTTTACTAACACCGTTTTCATTCAACAAATTTTTCAAATACGATGTTGTATATCTCATTTTATTATACCAAGATTTTTTTTTAAGTCAATTCAATTTTTTCCCGAAAAGATATCTTAATAAACAGCAGTCATGTTGGTTCCGTCTGAAACAAATTTAAGCAGTTTGTCAGAGATCACTACTGCAAAAATAACGGTATTTGCAATAGTTGAAGTTCGAAATTTAAGGTTTACCACTAATTCAGCTGTTTCCGACGCTACTCTTTCTTTTTGCTTGCTGATATCCACAAAGAACAACGGATATAATTTTATATATTCAAGCAAGCTTAACCCAGATTGACAAACAAGTTCATTTGTGCCGTAATATTTTTCATCAAAAGAGAACGCATCTGAATAAGCCATGACCACTCTCTTTTCTCCAAAATTCAAGTCGTAATTGTAATTTGGATACTTTATTCCATTAACAGTCACGTAAAAATTGCTAACATCACAATGGTCGAATAGTGATGGATTAACTGTTTGACTGCAACTTCTGTTTGTCTGAAGTCCGAACAAGATAAATCTTGGAATGCTTTTGTCAGTGACTCTTCCAAGCGACCAGGTAAATTCTGTTTGACCGGCTGGAATAAGCTGTCTTTCACATTTGTTTGATTTATAAGCCACTTGAATGGGAATTTTTTGAGCTATTAAATTCATGAAATCAGTCTTTTTCGAAATATCTAATTCAACGCGAGGCATATAAAGTCTGAATTTTTTAAGGTTGATCATTCCTGCACTAACGCTCTCCGCTCTATAAATCGCATCATCACATTCTTTCTTTGTAAAGGTGATGGTATGCCTAAACCCATAAACAACTTTGTCATAGGTTTCGCAAAATCCAAAAATGTGTTTCAACGGAATTTTAAACGAAAAAGCTCCAACGGATGTAGTGTCTGCAAACAAGTGGTCTCGTCTAACATTGAATCCTGAATTTCCAACAAGATTTGACGTATCCATATACCACATCTGTTTTAATCCATCAGCAAACTGAAATCCATAAGGATATTTCATCAATCCAAGTATGGTGGTGGCTGGACCTGGATACATCACTCTTTCCACTTGCTCTCCCGACAAGTCATAAGTCACATCATTAAACAAATACATCAAAGCGTTGTTCACCAGTGCAATGTTGTCTTTAGCATCATAAAAGGTTCCATCGCTCTTTTTCAACACTCCTTCAATAAGAATGTAAGCCTCTGATGGTACTGTTTGAATCGATTGACAGTCTATCTCAAAAGTAATCGTGCCTGAAGAATTTAAATCGAGATTGGTTGGAAGATACTCAAAAAAATCAACTTTTTCAATACCAATATCATACTCTGGGTTCTCAGTAACTCTTAATCGCTCAGTACTTATCATTTTTTTTTTATATAATAAAAAAATTATTTAATTCATTTAAATGTCTCTCATTGCAAGTCATCGCAAGTTTATAACAAGTCATCGCAACAGAATGCTATCTCCATACTATTTTCATGCCCTGTCCCATTTTCACCAGGTCTTGAATTCGAATCGCGTTCTTTTTAGACATTTTCTTACTTTGAATAGATGAACCAGTCTTTAATTTCTCAATGGTCTTTTTTACCTTTATCAATAGCTACATCTCTAGCAGTGGAAATGGCTGAAAGGGCTAACTCTGTCCCAGCAGATTTTGCAGCTGTAATCGCTTCTTGTCCAATTTTACTTGTAGCAGCATTTTTAAGCAAATTCACTGTTGCTTTTGACACACTTGACGCAGCTGCTCTTTTTATGAAATTTTTAATCATGTCTACAATACCACCTCCACCAACAACGTTCTTTTTCACATATCTTCTTTTGTTCACAATGAGCATTTTTTAAATAAACACAATTTTTTAAATAATTTTATCAATAGTCCTCATTAACGATTTATATTCCTCTTTATTAATCTCTCCTTGTCTCAACAGCTCATCGCAAATAGCAACAGCCACATTTCTTGACTCTTTATTCCCAGCATGCCATGCAGCGATACTCAATTCAAGCTTTTCTACCAACGCATTAGGATCGCTCGGAAGAATGATCACTCCACGACCTTTTTTACCTTTTTCAATACGCATCATTTTTTCCCAAATAGGAGCAATAAGTTGCTGATACTTTGGCCTTCTTGATGATTTCGGTTTATGCGGTTGTGAATCAGATCTTATAGCATCACTATCCATTAAAATTTTTTCATAATTTTGCAAATCTTCATCGGTATAGCTCTTTGGTATTGTTAATTCACTCATCAGCTCCCAAAGACCTTTTGTCCCTTCATACCTTTCACCACCGACAATGATATCATCTCCATCTATTTCAACCTCCATTTTTCCAATATACATTTTATCTCCAACTTTGTTCACTTCAAAAGGTCTTTTCTTTTTTTGATCGACTGACAGGCTTTTGATCATCTTTTCATTGCTCTCGATGATCGGCTTGTAAAGCTTTCTCAAATCAGTCTGAAGATTAGCATCTGAAATGTTGCCGTTTCTTCTGTCATTAATTTCTTTCACAATTTCATCCCTTTTATTCAGGTCTTGTATTTTAAAGAAAAACATCTTTTTAAAATACGTGGAAAAAAAACATAAATTGGTTTTTACGACTACGTTGATCCTTTCTTAAAAAGGTTATTGAACGTTTGAATCGCATCTTCTCGTCCTTTTTGGATCAAGTTTTCTTTAGTAACTTCATCTATTCCCTTTTTTGTTTTAGTTCTTATTTCCTCTGTTAAGGATTTAAACTTTTGAAGCTCGTTTAAAATCAATTCATACTCTGAATCGCTTATTTTTCCGTCTACCAACGCTTTGGAAATGTGTTCGCTGATCGTGTTTAATTTAGACTCGGCCAACACTTTGATCTTTTCATGTTTTTCCGCTTTCAATGTCAGTTTTTTGTTAACCTGTCCTCCTACAATGGATAAAAACCCCATTCCAATAGCTACACCTTCACACGCAATTGCTGCAGGACTAGCAATAATGGTTGACAAAAGCCCAATTCCAGTCACACCTAAAGCAATGCATAAGGCTTGCATCGTATTATCCACATTAGAAATGATTCTGAAAGCGCGATGGTACTTTTTGCTTAGATGAACTCGCTTTGCTTTTTCACTCTCTATCTCTTTCTGAATCTCGCTTATTTTCTGAAGCCTATAAACATGCCCTCCTTCATCTGCAGGAGCTGATGGAAGAACTGGATAAAGTTTATCATTCAATATTTCCATTTTTATTAAGCGAAAAAAACTATTTTAAATCAATGTAACTAATCTTACAAAGTTTTTCTCCTTTTTTAACAATCACGTCCTGTTTGCTGTTACTATTCACGTCCATAATAACATCATCTACAGACTCTGAAATAATAACTTCGTTTTTTCTATAATTCAATTGATCAGTAATTTTATTCATTAATGTTATCACTGCAACACCTTTCTCCAAATTCAACCCAATGGATAAAGCTATCATTGTATGTGAGAGAGCAGCAAATTTAATGTCTTTCTGAGCAAAAATCTCATATTGTTCGTTAACGTTGAAATAAGGTGGATGATCTAACGTTTTCGTAGACACAATAATGTTGTTCGGTCTTCTTTCCTCCAACTCTCTAACCCTCTCTTCCAAAATTTTTAATTGCAAATCCAAACTGTGAACTTCTGCTGAGGCAACATTTCTAAAAAACTTGTGAGGAGCATGCATTTTACATATTAAAATTAAATTTTTAGATCATTTTTGCAAACTTAACAACTCATTATTATCTACCCATGAATTAAACGAGTCTGGATATCCCAACCATTTGACTAACGACTTGCTCTTGGTTTTGCGAATGATTTTTTCAATTCTGAATATGTCTTGATGTGTCTTTTGCATCTCCTGCTCGTAAAAGATGCCTTGAATTTCTTCACCGTTAGCGTCAGAGATTTTATACGTGGGTGGATTCGTATACTGAACTTTTGACACTGTAAAAACCTCCTCTGTCCATCTCGGTGTATACCCCTTTTCAAAATGAGACTTCTTTTTTACAATCCGCACTTGATCACCCATTAAGAATTTTGGTTTTGTTGGTAATGTTTGATCCTTTCCATACAGATTCCACCATACCCTACCTTTATTCTTTTCATCGCTAGCTTCAACTGGTGTCATTTTGATAGAAGAGTGCTTTGTGTTGTTGTAATTTTTCACCATCTCATCTAATACGTCAATATATTTATTGGTATTGTTGGCTGAAAAATATTTAAACATTCTCTCTTTCATCGTTCTGTTCCATCGCTCGACAACAGAACTTTTTTCCTCGTTTTCAGTGGAGTATAATTGCACACCCAACGCTCTCACGTGCTTGTTGTAAAACTCTTTTCCTTTATCTACCCACAATTTGACGCATTTTCTTTCACCAAAAATCTTTTTCAACGATTCTGCCACTTCAAGACCCGTTTTGCTTTTTAACGGAACGATCCATCCATACTTTGAAAACACGTCAATCACCATTAGCAAATATTTTACACCCTTGTTGAATTTTGAAAACGATTGCATGTCCACCAAATCTGCGGCCCATATTTCATCAATGTCGTTTACAATCACCCTTCTTCTTTTAAAATGATGAATCACCGGTTTATGAAGCTCCTCTGCAAGCTGATCCGTCCATTTCAAATCACTCACACCCAATCCAAATTTAGCTTTGGCTTTGATGATTGGAGCGATAAGTTTTCGCTCGCTTATTTCTTTTTGAGTGGGATTGGGAATCGAATTCATTTCTTCAAGCATCATTCGATCTGCTAAATTTCGGTTTTGTCGGTCGTTAAAATATTTATAAGCTAAATCGTGGTAATATGCAGCATTGTCTACTCTATCCACCGGTTTGCTCCAATCTTGATACATGTCTGTGGAAGTGAGTCTTTTGTCTAAATTGGTTCCAGGCCCTGCAAAGTTCATACCTGGAACGTGCATTTCTCCTGGAAACTTTGCCCATGGAAGTTTGATTTTGTTAGAGAGTTTGTTGATCGATTCAACCAAGTCTCCTCCTTTTGCAGCCGAAACAAACTTGCATTTTGTTATCCCACAAGAGTTGCAAGTCCCTTTCAACATAGTTCTGTTGTTTTTTGTGATCTCGTTTTTCAAGTGAATGGTTTCAGTCTCTCTTCTACACTTAACGCAGTACATTTTAACATATATAAAAACTTTTTTAATATAAAAAATATGGAAGTGATGAAACTGTCGTGTAAAATTGGGAAAACCAAAAGAAACAACAGCAAGCTTTTACCGAGAAGCATTCGAGGAATCATCGTTGGAAAGTCTGGATATGGAAAAACAACGCTGCTCTTAAATTTACTTTTAAGACCTGGATGGCTCGATTACAACCGATTGTATGTCTTTGGAAAATCTCTTTTTCAACCAGAATACAAAATACTCAAAAGATCCTTCGAAAATAAACTTCCTAAAAAGGATATTGTTGATTTGTTAACGGATGATGTACAAGACGAAATGGAAAAATTGAATTTAAACCCTGACGATGTTATTAACAACCTTTCAAAAAAATATTCCAACAATGATGATATGGAGTGTCAATTCTTTGAAACGGCTGATGATGTGCCTGAACCTGAATCCTTAGACTCGACCAAAAACAATTTGATGATCTTTGACGATTTGCAATTAACCAATCAAAACAAGTGCGAAAAATATTACATCCGAGGAAGACACTCTAACGTCGACTGCTTTTACCTCGCTCAAAACTATTTCGAGATTCCAAGACATACCATCAGAGAAAATGCTAACTTTATTTGTCTCTTTAAACAAGACCAAAAAAGTGTTAATCACATTTATCAAGACCACGTTTCGTGCGATATGAAAATAGAAGATTTTAAAGCCTTTTGCAATCATTGCTGGAATGAACCTCACGGATTTGCCGTTATTGATCTCTCTTCTAAAAAGAACGAGGGAAAGTACCGAAGCGGGTTTGACAATTTTTTATTTTTCTAAAACAATTTAAAAAAGAATTCTTATTTAAAAAATGTCAGGTATAATAATCGATGTAGATGGAAAATCAAGTGTTATCACCACTGATTTTTTGGATAAAATCGTTTTTGACGAAGGAAAAAGTTATGAAATGGCTTTTCTCGGTCTTGAGACTTACAACAGCATTCCAAATGTAAACAGTAAAAACAATTCTTTCAAATACAGCATGAACAATCGAGCTCATTGGGAGAACATTATCATTCCATCAGGAAGCTATGACATTAAAGACATCAATGACTATTTGCAAAGGTCTATTTTAAACACAATAAAATCAGCTCAACGTGGAAGTTATATTATTGCAAATAAAATTAATTACTCTCCAAACAACCTTCAAATTGGAATCAATCTTAATACTTTAAAATCAACCATTAAACTTGGTTTGAATTATTTGATTGACTTTAACGTGGAGAATAGCATCTCTTCAGTTTTAGGGTTTACTAAAAGAAAATTAAATTCCAATTCCGAATACGAGTCGGATCATATCGTTAGAATTTCAAGCATTAACACCATCAGAATCGTTAACAACGTTATTGGATCATCCTATATTAATGGAACCCAACTCAATTGCATTTACTCGTTTTATCCGAATGTTAGTCCTGGCTATAAAATCATCGAGAGACCAATGCATTTGATTTATCTTCCTGTTAAACTGTTTGAAATTTCAACAATGGTTACTCGCATCATTGATCAGAATGGAGATTTGGTTGATTTTCGTGGAGAGGATATTACAATACGATATCATATTCGAGAAGTGAAATAAATAATTTTTAATACATAAAAAATGAGCAATTATCAAACTATCAAAATTAACATCTCGCAGAGCCAATCTGATAAAATTAAAAAAGCCATTCATGACAAAACCGATACTAGCATTAAGCTTTCTCATCAAGACTTGAACGGTAAACATGTTCTAGCTATCACTAATGCGCAATTGAACAAAATTAGAAAAGCGTATGAAGCTGGTAAAGGAGTCACACTCAAACTTAGCAGAAAACAATTATCATACAACTCAACCATTGAAGGCGGATTCATCGGAGCTCTTTTACCGTTATTAGGTATGTTAGGCAGCACTCTTGCAACAAGAGTAGTTCCTGCTCTAGCTACTGGATTGCTAGCAGGTGTAGGTTCTTCTGCTGGCTCTGCTATGATTGATAAAATTGCAGGAAGAGGTCTTTTTTACATGAGCAAAAATGGAAAAGGAATGAAGATAAAAACTTTAGGTGGAGAAGGATTGTTTATCACCCCATGGACTAAAAATGTTCACGGTGATGGACTCTTCATTAAAACTGGAAAAGGTTATCAATCTGTTGGAGCCGGATTATTACTCGGACCTAACTCACCCTTTAATAGTATACCCTTTTTAGGTGCCATTCTATGAAAATCGCTTGTTAAAAAATTCGGATAAACTTTTTAAGAAAATAAAAAAAAATGATCGACTTTCAATGGATTGACGTAGAAGGAATTGTTTTACCTAATGCAGCTTTAACTAACTTTCAATTGATAAAGGCTGCTAAACAGTTAAAATTAAAAAACTTTCAAGGCGTGTTTGTCAGGGATGAGTTACCAAAAAAGCCAAGAAAAAAAGAATGTGGAATTGTGAATACGGGAGATTCAAGCACAGATGGATTTCATTGGGTCTGTTGGTATAAAGACGGGGATAAAAAGTATAGTTTTGACTCTTATGCTCAGCCTCCTCTTGTTGAACTGGTTGACTACTTGAAAAGTCCGGTTTATTATAACAGCGAGAGAGTTCAGTTTGGTGATACGTCTTATTGTGGCCACTTGTGTCTTTACGTCTTGAAAAAATTACAGGAAGGGGATGACTTTCAAGAAGTTATCAATACCTTGTGGTGACTGGTTAATGACTAAACAAGAAAAACTCACCACCATGAACGTCTTCCGATCACGTCATCACGATGTCTACACCGAAGAAATCAACAAAGTCGCACTCAGCGCTAACGACGACAAAAGAATTATCTTAGATGACGGAATTCACACCCTTGCCATCGGTCACTACAAAACAAGGCAATAAAGAAGAACAGGCATCTTGAAGAACTGGTATACAAATAACATGATTATTTTTATACTTCTTCTTGATTTTTAAAGACGACTGTATTGGTTTTGTCATGATATGAAGTGTTCGCCATTTTTTTATGCATCCTTAAGTATGGGAAGGGGTCGATGTCCTGGAACCGCCTTTTGACTATATATATTATTTAATAAATAAACAAAAGTTAAGTTTGTTTTGCGCTAAAAAGACGCGAAAAATGGGCAAAAGACGTATCACTCAAGGTGAAAGATGGCAAATTAATGCTCATATCAAAGAAAAGTAATAGAGAAATTGCCAGGTTAATTGGAGTTTCTGAGAAATGCGTTCGGACAACGAAGCAAAACTTTCTTCACACAGGTGGTCCCAGCGAGAAAACGAGGCCAGGTAGACCCTTGTCAACCACCAGAAAGGACGATAGTGGCCTTTTTAGAGCAGACAGAGCTAATCCAAGAATTAGTTACAAAGAATTGACCACAGAATTCAATACAACGCGAAATACATCTATTTCTCAAACCACAGTCCGCTGAATACTTATCAAATGTAAGATTGGAGTCTACTCTGCTTTGAAGAAACCGCTCCTGCGTCCATATGATAAACAAAGGCAACTAAAATGGTGTAGTGAAAGAAGGTATTGAACAATTGAACAATTGAAAAACATGTGGAGAGATACTTTGAACTTATTAATTGCAAATCTAACAAAGCAGTCAAAAGAATGGCTAACGAAAAGTATTACGCCAGGTACATTAGACCGACTGTGCAAAGTGGATGAGGCTCGATAGGAATCTGATCATGTTTCAATTACAAAGGTGTTGGTATATGCCAAGCATACACCGGAAGAATCAACACCAGAATATACGTAGAAGTACTGGAAAACAACCTAATTCCATCAACTGACCTGCTTATGCTCAATGATAAACCTTGGAAACTTCAACAAGATGGCGCTACTGCACATAGTGCATACTATTCAAAGGAGTGGTTCAACGATAATAATATCAAGACAATACCATGGCCTCCATACTCACCTGATTTGAACCCGATTGAAAACATTTGAGCTTGGATTGACCGTGAATTGGCAAAGGTTCAAATTTCCACACTTGGCCAGCTGAAGGACGTCCTTAAGGAGACCTGGTATAGGGTTCCAGAAGCGATGTGCCAAAATCTTGTTCAGTCTTGTTCAGTCTGTTTTTAGTTGTATTAAAGCAAATGGTGGATACACAAAATATTAATTGGTTCATAAATTACGCCTCCAAATGTATCGTGCGTCTAAATTTATGAATAACTTTTTTTGTCTTATCTTTTTAATACCATGTAGTTGTACCTGATTATTACTTAGTACTTGTATTTTTTTTGTAAAATTTTTTAAATTTTGTATTCTGTATGTATTTATCTAATAAATAGAAAATAAACTAAACGGAAATCTTTTTTCGTTATTGTTTTATCGTTAAAAAAATAAAAATTTCTATTCTTAAGTAAGAGTGCGTCTAAATTTATGAAATCCACTGTATGTAATAGATAAAATGCAATAAGTAGAAAACAATAAATATATAACTAATATATCAAATATACTATATAAAAATAAATAAATAATATGCAGAAAGGAAAAAAATATAAGTATATAAATGACAATATATGTATGTAAATCACAATGAATACATGATATATATCATTAATACAAAACAATAAAGATATCTACTATAATTTAAAACAATAAATAAGCGTGGAACGTCGTTGTGTAACTGATCTTCTATGGTCATTAAATATGTGTAATCTTGATATATATTTTCAAGATTGCACATATTTAATGACCATTGTCAGATTATTAGGGAACATGTAGGTTGTTTGCGGTTTCTTTCGCTAAAAAACGCAAACGACAATGATACGAAAACCATAGGATTATTAGGAAAAAAAACTAAAGACGTTATAAACATTTGATGTTTTCATTTCATCCCACTCAAATTTCTTACTTATTGAATGCGAACACACATGTACCATTCATTTCATCCCACTCAAATTTCTTACTTATTGAATGCGAACACACATGTACCTTTGCATGAAATTTAAGAAATAAAGTCCAGTCTCAAAATTAAAACGAAAAATATTTTGACAATGTTACACAAGGTTTTTTTAAAGGTTTGCAGTGTATATAGTTCAGCAGCATTTTAACAAACTTATCTCTTGGTTTTTTTTTGGAACTTCAGATAAATATGAAAAATATAACTTGCCTTATTTCATAAAACAAAAACTATTTTTGATTTCTGCCGTCTTGTTGCAAACAATTAGAGAATACTAGGATTATTAACAGTTACAAAGTTGTAATAAAATTAAAAAAGAAATTTATGATTATCAACCTTCATGAAGAGCTTATTATTGAAAGAAATACTTTTGACCAGTTTTTCTTAAGATTTATATCAAAAAAGTATTCTCAAATTTCGCTGCACCAACATAAAAATCCAATATTTCTTTCTTAGAGAATCATAATAATAATTATTCACGCCATCGTCAAATGAAAAAGCTGAATACGTTTTCTTTTTTTTCTGAAAAATCAACAATAAAAAAGTACTGCATCAATTATAAATCTTTGCAAAAATAATTACAAAAGTAATATTCATAACTTTAAAGTAAAGAAAACAACTAAATACTGAAATGAAAGTACAAAACCAAAAAAATGTTCTAAAAGGTCAAAATTGGGTAAAAACATTAACACTTGAAGGCGAGCTTGTTCTTTTCTGATTTTTCTGAAATATGGCATTTCATATTTTCTATAAGTAGTCTGATTATTTAATATGCTATTAGATGTTCATAACATTAATGTGTTTTATGCGACTTGGAATTCTTTGAGTTATACTTTCATTGAATTGTTACAAGATAATAAACTGTTAACCAACATTGAAAAATTGGTTTTAAAAAAGTTTAATCCAGCTGATGAGTCATCTCCGTAGTCAAATATTAATGGATGGATAAAATCTAATGTTGGTTTAAAATATTGGAGCAGAATTTCACTTTTTCTAAGTGGATTGCCTGACATGTAAATCCCTTTCAAATCAATAACATCTTCGGCAAGTAATCTAATTAATGTTGGTGCAGCTATTTCTAAAAAAACATTTTTACTTTTTAGTATACTTGATAATTCAATAAATTCATCAGCCAAATGTTGTGGCACATAAAATATATCAGAGTGTTCGGCGTAACAGTGGTAGTTACTTATATTCCTCATAATTAAACCATGACCGTACGTGTTATTGGTATGACGTAAACGTTTTAAATGATATTGGTATTTGTCAAGTAAACTAATTTTTTGAAGAGCTTTTTTATATGCTGTAAGCCCGAATTCGGATTCCCATCCAAGCCAATCATCACCGCTTGAAACGATTTTATTTTCTAGTTTATAAGGCATTTCTGGTCCTTGCCATAATTTCATTAAATCACTATCATTAAGATTCCAGACGTTTAGCAAAACATCATCGCTCATAGTTAAATACCCAGTGTAGTTATTATGGTCGCGCATCGCATTTCCAACGCACTCATCGTAACTAAAGAATCCTCTATTAGAAATATACTTTAAAATTGGATAGGTTGAGCTCGATCCTATAGGTTCACAAAAAACAATATTGTTTAAAACTTTACCATAAGCATCAAGTAACAGTGAAATATGGTTGTAGTGAGCTGTGTTAAATGTTATAACAAGAAGAACATTCCTTAAATTAGTATTGACACAGTTATCTTCGCGTTTATTTCTCAGGTTACTATAAGAGCCATCCAGATAGTAGATATAAGATAAGCAAATGATAAGTGCGATAAAACCACTAAGCTTTATGAGACAATTGATCTGGCTTTTCATCATTTTACGTAAAAAGTTCAGCAAAGTTTAATAACTAAAATCGTACAAATAAAAATTTGATTATATAACTTAGTTATTTGTATATTAAAAAACAAGGACAAATATCTTTTTAGAATTACCATCTACAAACAAATTACTTCTTTATTTCTTTGGAAAAGTTTCTTAATGTTAATGGCACGTTAGCTTAAACCACTTTAAATTATTTTGAAAAAATAAACACTGTAGTGAAATTTATCTATTACCTGCATCTATCTAATAAATGTTTTCAAAGTTTTTAAAACGTGCGGCCTTTTAATATAGCAAAAGTAATAAGTCTTGTCAAACCTCAGATCTCTGTGAACGGTATTTATAAAGGATTGACCATAGTTTCAATAAAGCGAACGAAGGTATAAGTAAAATTGAAAAGTTGTTATGACTATATAAATTCCTAACTAAATGGTTGTTCAGACAATATAAGTTCCTAAGTAAATGTTGTAAAAACTTCGCTTTATTTTACACAAATACTCAAGTCTCTCAAGAGATACCTTAATAAATTGATAATTTAAGTTTGTTGTTACAGATAGTACTCGGAAGTGAAGTTAAACCAGTTAGACCTTCATTAAATCAATCTTCGAGCATTCGGTCAATACCTAACACTCCTCATCTTTGGAAACAACATCCTGCAAGTGCTTTATGCTTTGAAAAATCGCCCACAGCGTCTCTAGCTAGAAGTCCAAGAAGAGCTATCGAAACTAAAATTTTACTACAAAATTATTAGGAGCAATTAATACCTTAACGTAAATATTGCGCTCTTCTCAAGAGTTGAAAGATTTTTATAAACAATTTGTTTATCAATGAGTTTTGAAATAAGTTCAATTTCAATATGTAAAAAGTTTCATAAAATTTTAATAGGAATTATATAGAATTCATAAAATAAATAAAGTGCTATTTCTAAATCTCAAATTTGGTTTCTTTGATATTTGGAACACAGCGCAGCATGATTAAACAGAATAAAATTTAAAAACCATTTTCTTATAAACCTAACCACTAATAACACTAATCTGTTTACCCCACACAGTGGAAATTAAAGACCAAAAATCGATAAATTTTTTTGTTACTAAAAATAGAGATTTGAAATTTTGCTCAAATGTAAAGTAGTAAATGACGCTTCTAATGAAATACTTTTTATAAGAATTTTTGTAATACAAATTAAAAATAAATAAATAAAAATCAAAAACTTCAAAATTGGCATTTTTTTTATTTACAATTTAACATAATATTTTACAAATGTATGAAAATCCTTAAAACTATTAGAAGCGATGAAAAATACATAAAATGTTTACCTACTAATTATAGAAATATTTAAAACAGTTTCTTAATAACAATTTTTAAATAGTTGTTTTTATGAAATAATGTATAGTATATTAAAGGTACTATATCATAACTACATTTCGAACTGATTTCAGGACTTTCAGTTCCTGAAATCAGTTCGTTAACTTTCAAAAGCTGCAGAGTATCTTCATCAAGATCTTGCACATTTTTGTTATACGGTTTTCTAATGCTGGTGATTACGGATCGGAAGTGTACAGAAGAGTATGAAATACATCCTCATTTGTAACTGATCGAGAACGTTTTCCGGCATGATGAAGGGGAAATTTTTTATAATCCTTATTACGGGATTTTTGCGCATCTTGTGAAAGTTGACCAATAGGAAGTACTGCAAAATGCTTTATGATATTTTCTCCGTGAAGTAAGATTTTGTGTACTGAAAATGGCATATAGTACCATCCATAATTGGTCACATAGATTTGGACAGTTTCTACAGCATAACTACCAAAGATTTTGGCATTCATCATAACACCTGAGGAGAGAGCTTGCAGAATTATGTAAAGTCGCTTGATCAAATTTTCATCAACTCCAGTAATTTCAGCAGAGCAGCTTGCATTGTAAAAAAATCTTCTAGCACTATTACCATCATTTGTATTGCTACTTACTTGTCTTGGTTTGTCAATGATCAACCATAGCTCCTCACGAAAACGTTTCTGCACCAAGAACTTCTTATCTTGCTTTACCCGTTTCTTTTCTTCACATGTGACTGCCCATATTTGGAAAGAAAGGTTGTTAGAAATATGTAAAATTATTTCCATACAACGAATCCAGGCATATAATGAAGATAATCCGTATTGATAACTACCAAAGCTTTCAGCATTTATCATAACACCTGATACGAATTTTCATTTTCAGGCCTAGAAGCCACTTTGTTCAAATCTTTCATTTGCCGTGGAGTAGCTCCACATATTGTAAATGTAGACCCAGAAGGCTTATCCGTTAATGCCTGAGCCACTTTTCTGTTTATCATTGTTATAAAAAGTTCATGTTTTACTTGTACACTTTTACCATTTTAATTAATTATAGACGGCCGCAAAGAGTTTATTTGGCTTTTTATTTCATCAACAATAGCTTTAATTTTCTCGGGAATCTCTTTGCAAAATTTTATGCATATAGGTAGACAAAAAAGAACAGATGAAGGTATCAAACAACTGCGTCAGTTACTTTATCAATTAATTTGATAGGCACCAAAGAACAAATATACACATTTGCATCAGAAATAAGTTCAGATTCCTCTGGAAGTTTCTGCTTGCATTGACTTTGGCCAGAGGAACCATTACAGCATCGTTTACTATATAAAAGTAAATTTTTGAATTCAATACTGTACACGGAATTTATTGTCAAAATTCCAGAATTTTCGCATGTGTGTTCGTAATTTATATAGCAGATGGTGAATAGCAGGTCTGTTTATATTCTTGAATTTTGTAATATGGTGGGAATGTGGAACAGTTTAGTTCATTTGTCACTCTCCTCATGTACAAATATTGTGCTTTTATAAAATCTAAATCAATAAACACACTGAGTGCTACTTCATCCGTTTGCATATTTTTCTGGCTTGCGTTTCTCGATATTCAGTTTTTTTTGTCTTTATTAGCAATCTTTATTGATTCCACAAGTTTTGCTTCTGCCTCTTCTCCTATTGAACGCAACGCCTGAAGATATGCATTAAAGATGTGCTCGAATCTATATTCCTTAAGTAACATGGAATTTTTTTTTTTTTTTGCTGGATTCTGACGAATCTCCATAAACACACGGTCTTCCGAGTTTTTCAAAAGAAGTAGATGGAATGGAATCGGTAATTGCCTCTTCTGAGTTCAGTAAAGATACACAATATTCAGAATCCAACCAATCACTGTTCTTAGATAAAAAAGCATCCTTTTTCCGTGACGCCTTTATCCATCGTTTATTAAACGATGGAATAATGTGCCCTTGAATATCACTAATGATGAAACACAAGTTGTCCCCAGAAAGTTGATAATTATCTTTTAAAATTGTAGACAGTGCCTCAACTGTCCTTCCTCCATCAATATAGGAAAGCAATAATTTACATTTCGAACACTTAAAAGTTGTCATTTTAACAAGTCACAAAAGTAACGTACGTAATATTCAATAGTCAAACGAGTCGGTTTAATTTCCACTGTGAATTTGTTATAAAGATATAAATGTTTCAACTCTTTATGTATTGGCAGTATGCATTCACCACAAAATGAGTGCAAAAATACAAGAATGCCATGATATCAAAAAATAATTGATAATAAATTAAAAAGCATATACAAAGCTATTGTTATAAATGAACAAAATTTGAAACCACGATAAAAAGCGGTTTACTGTTTTTTTACTTTTATCAATTTTTTCCCGATAATAATGAAAACCGCACGTTTCTGCAGCTCATTCTTATACATGTTCTTGGCTGTATTTTTATATTCTGGATGAACAGACTTGTTCATTCCTCTCCAATTACGCTTCGTTGTAATGAACTGCTATGGTTTATTGCAAAGAAGTGTATCAGTTAAGGATAGAGTAAATGTTACATATCACTTTGCAATATTAAAATTCAAAAGATATAAATCTTCAAGTTTTTTTAGCAATAGGGATGATGTTTGTATATATTAGATCTATGAATATATTAGATGCTATTTTGTAATTTTTTTTTTTAAACACTTGCACATTTAGACAACAACAATAGCATTGCTAACAAGTATAGTTTCACTTGCTTGAAAAATTTTTTTTTCATAAATCTCCTAAATAATTCATTTTAAATTTAAAATCATTAAGGTAAGTTTTTCATTTCCTCTGTTAGCGTGATAGGTTTCCCATTATTTGAAGAACTTTTGTTGCTACAAATGGGAATTTGTGCTCATGAGATTTTCCTGACCCGTATTCTGTTTGATATAACTTATATCAAAAAAGTATCAATGGGCCAGAACCCGCATTTTACACTTACTTATATTATAAGTAAGTGTAAAATGCGGGTTCTGGCGCATTAATACTTTTTCCATACTTAAGGATGATAACTTTGATATATTTTTTTGTTGACTTTTTGTCAAAAAAAAAATGTTCGCTGAAATAATAAGTTATTATTTGTTTTCTTGTCATAATATTTGTTTTCTTCCCGTGCTGAAGTCTTCCGGTGATGATAAACCGCAATGATTTAAATTTATTTTCTTCTTTAAAAAATGTTTCTCGCGAGAACAAAGCATGCAGGTGAAATGAAAGCGTTGTTTGATATTTTGTTCAATAATATGAGGATGGTGTGTTTGAGCATAATTAAAGAAGGAATTCGTGTGAAAACAAAAACAACGATAAATTTAATGTTTGAAGTGGATCTGCAAAAAGATCAGTTTGAGGAGTACGTGTTTGATTTTGAAGAGCCGTTGTATGTAGGTGTTGAGAGTTATATGAGCAAGGCGTTTAAAACGATGAAAAGTGGTAGCGAGTTGACTTTGAATGCGGGAAGTTTGGAAATCGCCGTAAGATCTTTAGACCATTTTGCGTATAATATTAAGGTGGCGACGGAAAGCGTTCAAAACGTGAATTTGAGTGAGCGCTATTCTTTTCAATCAAAGAGAAGAACTTTGTCTTTGAGGTTTAGCGATATGTGTAAGATGATAAAGCCGATATCTGAATTTAGAGTGGCTTTAGAAAAGGGAGTGTTGATATTTTCAATGGAGACTAGCGGTATTTTTTCGGAGAGCTTTAAGTTTGGAGAAAAAACCGAGGATAAAGTGAAGGTTGATTTAGTGTATCGGTCTGAGCAGCTGTATCAAGTTTCAAAAATAGTTTCTTTTTGAAGCGTGTTGGATGTGTTTGTAGAAGAGGGCAAACCGTTGATGATTTTATCCACAGGAGAGATTGGAACGATAAAAGTGTATTTTCTTTGAAAACATTAAAAGCGTTTTAAAAGAAGTTTAAAGAATGGCGCCTAAAAAGGGAATGCTTGAAAAAGGTGAATTGGGTCCGAGCAATAAACCGGATCCAACAGATTCGTATCCTTTGCCTGTTTTTAAGAAGAGTCCCTCTCCGTTGACGTTTTTAGACCAAGGTCTTAAGTATAAGCCAGAGCCAGCTGCGGTTAATTTCATTCCTTTTCCATGTTTGTTCAAGTAAACAACGCCACGTTCGGCAATTTTGTCAACCATGGCAGAACCGGCAGAAGAGCCAACACCGGCAAGAAGTCCAGTGGCAAGAGCGGAGACAACTCTTGTGGCTAGAGTGCTTCCGAGCATGCCGAGCAAAGGGACTAGCGCACCGATAAATCCTCCTTCAATTTTAGAGTTGTGCATGAGTTGTTTTTTGCTGAGTTTGAGTGTGACACCGGTTCCGTTGCTGTAGGTTTTTCTAATTTTGTTCAATTGCGAGTTTGTGACTGCGATGATGTGATTTCCTTCTAAATCTGGATGAGTGAGTTTTATGCTGACGTCGGTTTTGTCTTGAATGGCTTTTTTAATTTTGTCAGCTTGTTCTTGCGAAATGTTTAATCTGATCTTTTGATAATTGCTCATTTTAATAGAAAAGGAAAAAAAAATTTTTTTCACCGATTGAAAGCGCTTCCGAAGAAAAGATCGGATAGAGTTGAGGATATTCTTTCTCTGATGTGATATCTGACGATGATGTCTTCTCCTCTAAAATCGATCAAGTTTCCATTTTGATCGACAATTTGCGTTTCCATTCTTGAAATTTTGCTTACAACGAGTGGAAGGTAAATCAAGTGAAAAGGCTTTTCAACAATATTGTAGCCAGGTTCAACCTCTGGATAAAAAAAGTAAATGTCGTTTGTCGTTTTTCCGTCTAAATAAGACGAGCCGATAATGTCGTTGGTTACTCGGATCACCGCCGTATCTTCAATTCTCACAATATTTTCAGACTCGTAAGTGTCGATCACGCTGGTGACTTTACTGGGATTGGAAGGGTTTTCTCTTTTTTCCATGTAGGAGTATTCATTTTTTTCGATTGTTTTTTATTCACTTGGAAAATAAAAATCGTCAAATCCGCTTCTGTATTTTCCATGGTCCTTTTTAGAGGATAAATCAATGACGGCAAATCTGTGAGGCTGGGACCAGCAATATCTGCAAAACTTTTTAAATTCTTCTTTTTTCATTTCGCTTGAAACGTGATCTTGATAAATGTGAACGATGTTTTTTTGGTCTTGTGGAAAGAGACAAATAAAGTTGGCATTTTCTCGGATGGTTTGTCTGGGTAGCATGAAATAATTTTGAGCGAGATAAAAGCAGTCGATGTTGGAGTGTCTTCCTCGGATGTAATATTTTTAGCATTTGTTTTGTTTGGTGAGTTGCAAATCGTCAAAGATCATTAAATTGTTTTTGGTCGAGTCTAGGGATTCAGGTTCAGGCACGTCCTCAGCTGTTTCGAAAAATTGACACTCCATGTCTGTTTCTTCGTTACATTTTTTGAAATTTCTTCAATGACGGCTTCAGTATTGGCTTTTTTTTGTTCGATATTGTTTTGAATGTTGAACAATTCAAGAATAATTTCTTTCGGCAGTTTCTTTTCAAAGGTGCTTTTGAGTATTTTGTACTCGGGTTGAAAAAGAGATTTGCCCAAGACTTGCAAGCGGTTATAATCCAGCCATCCAGGCCTAAGCAATAAATTGAGAAGTAACTTTGTTATACCACAACCGGACTTTCCGACTATGATTCCTCGAATGCTTCTCGGCAAAAGCGCGTTGTTGTTTCTTTTGGTTTTTCCGATGTTCCATGACAAATCAATGACTTCCATTTTAAAAAGAAAAAAATTTTTTTGTTTTCCATATATGTAAAATATACTGCGTTAAATGCAAAAGAGAAACCGAAACCGTTCAATTGAGGAACGAGATGAGTAAAAATAACAGACATATGTTGAAAGGGACTTGCGATGTTTGCGGAGCAACCAAATGCAAGTTTGTTTCTTCAGCAACAAAAGGAGGTGACTTGGTGGAATCGATTAATAAGCTGTCGAGCAAAATCAAGTTTCCATGGGCGAAGTTTCCAGGAGAAATGCACATTCCTGGAATGAACTTTGCAGGACCTGGAACAAACTTGGACAAGATATTGACTTCAACCGAAATGTATCAGGAATGGAGCAAGCCTGTGGATAGAGTGGACAATGCAGCATACCATCACGATTTGGCTTACAAGCATTTCAACGACAGACAAAACAGGAATGTGGCGGATCAAATGACGCTTGAGGAGATGAATTCCATTCCAAATCCTACTCAAAAAGAAATCAACGAAAGAAAATTCATTACGCCAGTGATCAAAGCCAAAGCCAAATTTGGATTGGGTGTCTCTTCGAAAAAAAAAAAAAAAATGCTCGAGAGCAGTCTGAAATGGACGGATAAGCTTGCAGAAGAGCTTCATAAACAGATCATTTGCCATTTTAAAAGAAGAAGGGTGTTTGTGAATGACGCCGATGAAATATGGGCAGCAGATTTGGTTGACCTGCAATCGCTTTCAAAATTCAACCACGGCGTAAAATATTTGCTCATGGTGATTGACATGTTTTAAAAGTATGGATGGATTGTTCCATTAAAAAGCAAAACGGGTCTTGAAGTGGCTGAAGCGTTGAAAAAATTTTTTGTAGAAAGAAAGTGCACTAAAATGTGGGTGGACAAAGGAAAAGAAATTTACAACAAGCACGTGAAAGCGCTAGGAGTGCAATTGTATTCTACTGAAAACGAGGAAAAAAGTTGTGTCGTTGAGCGATGGAACAAAACGATGAAAGAGAGAATGTTTAAATATTTTTCAGCCACCTACACCAATAAATACATTGACGTTTTGAACGAAATGGTGAAAAATTACAACAACATAAAGCACTCTTCCATCAAAATGACTCCAGTTGAAGCCAGCAATAAAAAGAATAAAAATAAGGTCTGGATGAGCCTGAATGGCAAACAGAAAGAAAGAAAAGATCCTAAATTCTTAATAGGTGAAAAAGTGCGGATCACAAAAAAGAAGTTAAATTTTGAAGAGGGGTATACTCCGAGATGGACTGAGGAGGTTTTCACCGTGTCAAAAATTCAATACACGGATCCACTTGCGTACAAAGTAACCGACGCTAAGGGTGAAAAAATTCAAGGCACTTTTTACGAGCAGGAGATGCAAAAGACGCATCAAGACATATTCAGAATTGAGAAAATCATTCGCAAAACCAAGAGCAAGTCCTTCGTCAAATGATTGGGATACCCAGACTCGTTTAATTCGTGGGTGGATAATAAAGAATTGATCAGTTTGCTTTCGTTTGACATTGCGTCAGGTTAGAATTATTCTGTTCTATCTCCCATTTTAAACGTTGGGAGAAAATGAATTTTTAATTTTCCTAAGTAATGATGACTTTTAAAATAAATTTTATTTTTAAATTTTTTTTTCCTAAATGGTTTCTTTAAACATAATTTATTTTAAAAATAAGTTACTTTTAAAAAAAGTAATTGTAAAATTTTAAGTAATCTTTACTTATAGAAAAAAATCTAAAACTTTCTTTCAACGTTTAAAATGGGAGATAGAACAAAATAATTCTAACCTGACGATTGGTAATTTTCTCAAAAAAAATTTCATTCCGATTAAAAAATAAGTAAGATGATGGTTTTATTTGAGCCTTTCATAAATGAGTACCGTAAGACGGAAGATTACGAAGAGGTGTATTTCTATTCGCCTTATAAAGAGAGATATCACTAGATCCCATTTGGTATTACACCTCCCCTGGACTCGGTATAAACGCTTGTTATAAAATGACTGGAATTGAATTAGAACTTCTGAGCGATCCTAATATGCTTCGCATGGTACAAAAAGGAGTACGCGGTGGAATTAGCATAATTTCAAACCGATATGGAACTTGGAACAAACAACAAATACATGGGCGACTCCTACGATCCTTCAAAACATCTACATTCATTCAGTACTTGGACGCCAACAACTTGTATGGATGGGCGATGAGCAAACCTCTTCCCATTGGAGGATTTAGATGGATGACTGAAGACGAACTTTTAAATTGGAAATCCATGACATGCATTCTTGAAGTCGATTTGGACTACCCTGATCACCTTCACAACAATCACAACGATTACCCTTTAGCTCCTGAAAGAATGCTCATTGGAAAAGTTGAAAAACTTTAAACCCAAAAAAGGAATATGTTGTCTATCATGAAAACCTAAAAATATTAAACGGTTTTATATTTGAATATAAAACCGTTTAATCAAAATTCCCTTTTCCAGGTTAATCTTTTATTAATTAATAGATTTCCATTTGGCAAGTGTTTCAGTTAAATTTAGTTAATCGAAGTGTAGAAAATATCCAATTATTTTGAAAAGGTTTGAAATTGTTTTTGTAAGAGGGCGGTTAATTGAAAAGAGAACTTAATGATCTAAACTTACTTAAATTGAGGTTAGAGTTGAAGTTGCATTTGTGGAAACGTTATAATACAACAAAATATAAGTTTATTATTTTCTGAATTAAGAGATGGTCCAAAGAAGGAGGAATTAAATATAATAAAATGAAAACAATTAATGTTTAAACATATTTTACAGCTAGAGCTCAATATATATATATATATATATATATATATATATATATATATATATATATATATATATTAGGGCCCTGCGAATCGCTTCGATTCGATTCGATTCGCGAATCAAATGTCGCTTCGATTCGAGATTTGATTCGAAAAAAATGATTTGAGTTTTTCGAATCATTTTTTTATTTAAATTACTTTATGTTTTAATACAAACGGCGTTAAAAAGTTTTCAAAATATCAATATTTATGTTATCAGAAAATTCTGCGGTAGAGTAATTTTGGAACGTAAACATACTTTTCATTAAAATTAATTGTCGATTAGGGATTTAAACAGAGCGGAACGCAAATTAGTAAGGCAAAAGTTAGGTTTTATTTTTTGCATCGTTAATGTTTGACTTCGCTTTCACTAAAGTAATTTTATATTCGATACTTTTTGTTTGTGCTACATCAAGCTATTTTCGCATCAAGCTATAAAATGACTTTTAAAAAATCGGCAGTTAAAGAATTCTTTGAACAAAAAAAAATTGCAACAAAAAGTATTCTGTTCAGAAAACTGGAACTTTTTCTCATCTATGGAACCATTTAGAACGTGACCATAAAAAGCTACACGTAGAGCAACAAAAAAGCGCACATCTGCTACTAAAAAAAAAAAAGAATTCCGATAACACAATCGAGCAATCATCAAGTTCCTCGTTAAATTCGTATTTTATTCGACCTCCAATAGATACAGTTATTAAAAAAAACTACGACCGTGCAGTGCTTAGATTTGTAATTGAAGATGGAAGATCATTTGTGACAACTTCTGGTTCTGGCTTTATTAATCTGTGCTCGGTGCTTACTCAAGGGCAATATCATCCTCCACACGCAATCACTTTATCTCGAAATTTAGGTGATATGGTCGATGATTTATATATTAACTTCCAACAAAGTATAAAAAGCCAGTTAATCTCCAAACCTAGCATCACTTTTGATCACTTTAAAGCCGACAATGGCGATAATTTTCTTGTTTCTACTTGCCACTTTATTTCATCCTCTTGGGTTTTAGAATCATGCTGTTTATCAGTTGTAAATCTGGAAGTAATAAATGGTTGTCACAAAGCTACTTCCACTGAAGAAAAATTAAGAAACATGCTGTCAAAATTTGACTTGACTTCAGATAATATTTTCCGAGCTACAACCGATACTACTCCTAGTATGCCATGCACACTTAAACTTCTTGGGATTGATTGGCTAGGCTGTTGTGCTCATAAACTCCAACTTTGTGTGAAATCAGCTATACACAACCAACCAATTCTTGTTACATTAATTAGCAAGGCTCATAAAATAGTAGGATTTTTTCACTTATCATCAGTTGGACAGGCAGCTCTCAAAAAGTATCAAATTTCTCAAGGAAAACCTGAGTCAAAGCCTCCAATGGATGTGGAAACGCGCTTCAACAGCACTTCTAACTTATTGGAATGGATTAAAAAAAATAATGATTCGATAGAGATTGCTCTAGTCGAGTGTTCACAAAAAAAAAACTGTATGAAAGTGCCACCGACTTGTCTAACTGAAACACAAGTGCAATTATTAACAACAGTCGCTCCTATTTTTAATGCAGTATCTGCAGCCACTACTATATTAAGTGCGGAAAAAAGCGTAAGCATTAGTTTTGTTTATCCGTGCATTACAACTTTGAAAAATTATCTTCGCTTGATGGATAAAAGAGGGATGGGTAAATTTGTTGACGATCTTATTACGCAGTTGGAAATGAGGTTTGATTTAAGTGAAGACGTTTTTCTTACCGCTACTTTCTTAGACCCTTGATTTAAATCAGAAATGATTACTTTGACAGAGAAACAAATCGTTAAATCTTATCTAATGGCATCTGAAAAAAAAAACGATTTAAATATTACTATGATTCCCGCTGAAATTCAACTCGATGTAGCAAATTTGTCATCTGAAGCAAATGGAATTTTTGATAAAATGTTTGAACATATCACTAAAAATCGTACTCTACCAGAGAAAAGAACTTTAAATCAGCAATTACATTTTGAAACTACTGCATACATCGAAGAGAAAACGTTGGGACGTTCAGATTGTTCTATTCTGTACTGGAAAAACAAACGTAACACTTTCCCTTTATTATCAAAAGTTGCAACTGATTTTCTTGCTGTTCAAGCTACAAATTGTTCGTCTGAAAGAGTTAACTCTGTGGAAGGAAGAGCGATCGACAGTAAACGCAACAGTCTTTCCGAGCAAAATGCGGAACGGTTAATTTGGGCTAGAAGTAACAAAAAGAGTTTGTTCAAATAACGTTCAAATTTTGTAATATTTTGTACAGTATACATAAAAATAAAGATAAAAAACTTAAATTTCTTTCAACTAGTGATTCGATTTGTGATTCGATTTGATTCGCGAATCAAGACCTGCTTCGATTCGAGATTCGATTCGAAACTAAAAATGCCGATTCGCAGGGCCCTAATATATATATATATATATATATATATATATATATATATATATATATATATATATATATATATATTGAGCTCTAGCTGTAAAATATGTTTAAATATATATATATATATATATATATATATATATATATATATATATATATATATATATATATATATATATATATATAATCATATATTAGGGCGTCTCAGCTGCCTCACAAAACTCAAAATTTGGTTGTGGATAGCTGTTTAAGTTTTTGATAAGGCGTTTGGGCCTAAAAACAACGGTTATTAATTTTTTTATGCAATCTGATCACATATGAGTTAGCACAAGCGACAAAGTTTGATACTGTGAAAAATATACATTTTTTGTAATAATATCTTCTCAATATTTATTTTATCTTTGTTTATTATTGTTATTTAACTAACTTTGATTATATTCAGATTACTAATGATTAATATATAATATAAATGTATCATAATGGAAACTAGATATAATGATCGATATATAAAAATGGTATTAGAGACCACTCCTGGTATCAGCGGCAAGGAAATTAAGGGACATAAACTACCAACAAAGAAGCAAGTAATTCTTTGCCTGCTTGCAAACCTTAAGGGTTTAAACTTTAATGATGCATTATCTCTTACCATTGATAATGTCCTGAAGCATTATTCGAAGTCAAATATCCCTCCAATAAGTGGAAGAAACAACATTGGCAAAATAATTAAAGAAGAATAAAATGATTTTATGAAGTTAATGAAATACAATGAAAATCGAAGACATTTGAATAACCCAGGAATCAAGATATTTATGTCAACATTAGATGCTACCATGAAATTTTATAAGAAATCTGTTCTCCAAGATATGGAAGTTCAAAAACGACATAAAACAACAAAGGAAAAAGAATCCATCGATGCAGACATTGCTTTCATGCAAAGCATTATAACTGATAGGAAAGCATCTTATTCAAGAATTGATAAAGCCCATTCAAAAGTTGTTGAGAAAAAGCAGAAAAGAACCTATGATAAAGGTTTTCCCAAAAGAGACCATTCGATAATGTTCAAAGAAACTGATGAGTTTGAGTTAACCAATAGCTTTTGTGATGAATCGGTTGGGAGGACTGCTGGACCCAGCTCAGCCTGCTCTAAAATCGAACAGCGACACAAAAGGCAAATTAAATTTGGTAAACACATATTTGTACCACATGATATTATCAAGAATTCAAATGTTATTGCCTGGAGTGTGAGGAATAACATTATTAATACTAAGATGAATTCATTAATACATTTGATGATATCTGTCTGCGGAGGAGATGTTTCAAAAATAAATCTAAGTTCCAGTTCAGCCCATCGATATCGAACATCAGTACTGCCCCATATCAGCCAACAAATAAAAGATAAATGGAATCCATCTCTAAAAATGGTGGTACATTGAGATGGAAAACTAATGGTTTCCCTGGACAACAAAGACACCAATGATCATCTACCTGTTTTAGCATCGGGAGTATTGTGTTTTTTATCCTTTAATTTGTATTTTAGTCTAAAATGATGAAAATTCAATATTATAACATAATCTTCAATTTGATTGTGCTGGCTCAATTTTTTGAAAATCATAAAAACACATATTTCCGGTATATATATGATGAAACACAGTTGCAAAATTTGAACAGCGATTTTGCAAAGAGCTGGGGTGGTTGGGATGCTCTAATATATATATATATATATATATATATATATATATATATATATATATATATATATATATATATATATATATATATATACATATACATACACACATATATTGACATATATATATATACATTAATGTTTTTTGTGTGTGTGTATATATATATATCTGTGTGTGTGTATAAATAAGTACATATATAAATATATATATATATAATCACATATATATACAAATGTGTATATATATATATATATATGCGCACACACACAGAACTACTAGGAAAGGCCGATTCTAGCTCATCAACCATAAGCGAACCATTATTTATTCCGTGCAGTAAAGCAGCCATATATCATGTTACATTTGATTTTTTTTTTCTTGATTTAATTCGTGACGTAATGAATAGAAAACGTAAAATGTTGTTTTTTAAATTTTTCACATTGTGACGCGATTTTTCTTTTCATGTATTTTTTTCAGTTTGATTCAACTTTTTTCAATCTGTGAGCATTATCATGCGTATGTGTGCATTTTGTTCTTATACGTTTGAAGAACCTATGCATATTTTGTGCGCATGTTTATTATGCGTAATAATAGACTTGTCCAAGAAGCAGATAAAAGCTTACTGATTGACCCACTTGCGCGTCTCCAGACAGCTTCTTCTAGAGTCAGCTTCTCCAAAATTTTTATAAAACGAGATGGGGGTTGTCGAACCGATTGAAGCATGGCATTGATACAACAATCCAGACGACTTGTTGTTGAACGAGTTTATGTTTGACCGTTCCACGAGGACAAGTAAAAATCTTCCAATCCAGACGAGGAGAAGATGTACTTGCTGTCATTATTGTATCCAACAGAGTGAGTGTAGTTATTTGCAAAGGGTGATCAGATCAGAGGTTATATTTCCTATTCCAGAAGGTGTATGCGTATCCACATAATAAGACCGGTTCAGACACATAGATTAATTTGTGTGAGTTCAAATCTAGGTCTCCGCTGAGCGTGCTAGATCCATCTGTTTTTACACACATGCTTGTGCTTACATCAACATAGTTATTTGTAGCAGCATCGTGCAAGCTTGAAGGCTCACTCACATTGATTAGTTTGTGAAAGTTCAAATCTAGGTCTGAAGTGATACTGCTTGAAGCGCTTCCTCCTCCAGTA
Organism: Hydra viridissima; assembly: GCF_058129835.1. NCBI lineage: Eukaryota > Metazoa > Cnidaria > Hydrozoa > Anthoathecata > Hydridae > Hydra > Hydra viridissima. The sequence goes on along the minus strand of NW_028324316.1, from coordinate 193,318 downwards.
CCAGTTGTTGAATGTGTGTCGACGTAATTTTTAGTAGCAGCGTCATGTGAGTTGACGGGTTCAGCCACGTTAATCAATTTGAAAGAGTTCAAATCAATGTCTTCAATAATAGTGCTTGATTCGTCTGTTCTTATAAACATATTATTAGCCAATGTGGGTGAGAGCATATTATAGTAATATCTTCCCATTTCTGTTCTGCCGAATTTGTCAATCATTTTTATATATGGATTTTTTTAACTTACCAAAGCGTTTTGATAACACTTTGAAAGTCATACCCTTCATGATGCTTTTTCAAGACGTATAGACACAAGTGACCGCAGTAAGAAGTGTCACCAAACTAAACTCTTTCGCAATGGTAACAAACTGGACTTTTTAAATAGTTTACGAGCTCGACGGGAGGAGGTTGAGCGAAAGAGTCGAAGCTAAATTTTTTATCTCCGTCTTTATACCAACATATCCAATGAAACCCACTTGTGCTTGAATCTCCTGTATTGACTATACCGCATTCTTTTTTCCTTACCTTTCTTTGAGCTCATCTCTGACGAAAACATTTTAAAAGTTTTTTTTTTTTAGTTTTTTTGCTGCCTCTATCAGCTGAAAGTTTGTAAGAGGCTCGTTTATGCAAGACAATTCCCTCTATCATAATTTTTTCTGTGTAAACTTCATGTATATTGGATCTTTTCACGTTCATGTTCCTTACCTGTTCTTTTTACTTACCAAAGTGTCTTTGTATTCTTTATGTGTGATGTATTTTTTAACAACATTTGCCTTCACCCCTTTGCATTTTTTACATTCTTTTTCATGTAATTTGTATGAATATAACTTTGATCTGAGTCCAACAAATTCCTCAATCTGTTTTCCAAATGTTTGACCTTTAAACATTCCTAGCATCTTTTTGTTTACACTTACCTTAAACCCAACACTGTTAATGGCTAAATGATTTTTATCAAACTCGCTAGTGTCGAATTTACTTTCAACATCATTTGAAATGTCCTTGTAAAAATCATCAGTGAATAATAGCTTTGCCCGATCAGAATATTTGTATTTTATGTAACCGTAGTGAAATTCATACATATGTGTCTTGCTTAAATCCAATATGCACATTCCCAAGTAGATCGGTTTGTCATAAACCAGCATTGTTCTTTTCATGTGAACGGCAATCAAGTTCTCATCAAATATCGTGTGACTTTCTTAATTAGGTTTAGAAGACAAATTCATCGCGTCATCCCTTTTTGTCATAAGTCCCACATTCACTTTATTTTCAATATTCTCTATTGTTTTGCCATACACCGAATTGTTCATCAACTTGAAAAAATCCTTTTCAAAGTTGTTCGTAGTTTTAGTTCTTAAGTTTGTATTAAGATCAATATACTCTTTCATCCAATCTTGCTCTTTAAACTTTATTCCTCTGTGTATCTTTGCAACTTTTAATCCCAATCGCTCGTACAGTTTAAGATTCTCATATTGAATGACATAATTCTTCTTATCGCTCAAGTTTGGTATTAGCTTGTCCACTTTGTCTGTTGTCATTCTTTCAGGAGCTAATGGATAATCATTGTGATCGTCATGAAGACTTTCCGGATAATCCAAATCCACTAATATACACGGCATAGATTTCTAATGTGTTAACTCGCTTTCGCTCATCCACTCATAACAGTGTGTTGGAAGAGGCTTGCTCATAGCCCATCCGCACGAGCTGTTAGCGTCTAAGTATTGAATGAATGTCGACTCTTTGCTTTTATCAAACGAATCTCCCATGTATTTATTATTCGAAGTTCTTAATCGGTTTGATATCATGCTAATTCCTCTGCGTATCCCTTTCTTGATCATTAATATCATGTCAAAAATCCCTAAGCAGCTCCAATCTTATTTTTGTCATCTTTAGAGCAGCATCCCATGCCAATCCTGGAGATGTATAATACCAAGCAGGATCTAGTTTATAGTTGTTAATGCAAACATCTCTAAAATTCTCAAACACATCTGCAAGTATGAACTGATCTGAAACATTGTATAAATCATGGTAGTCCCTAAACGTTTTGCAGTTAAACTCATCCCATACCTTTTTGGCGTGTGAGCAGTTTTCATTACTTATTCCTTCATCGTTGAGTTTAGAGAAGAACGACTTTTTTGGTGGCAATTGCGTTTCAGAGAGTTTATCAATCGAGTCAACTCAATCGTAGGGGTACAGACCTTTTCTTAGCAATAGATCAAACTGATCGCCAGAATAGTAACTGCTAAAGTTCTTGCATTGGTCTTTTGTCAGATTTTTGGATAAACTGTTTAAACTGTCTAAAAGCCATGAATCTGAAACTGTCGATGAATCTCAACTCTCGTTTTACTTCAATCAATTTAGTTTACCTCCTGAAAGTTATTAGAATTTAGGAATTTTATATTTTGTATTACAATGGTTATGAGCAGCACCTCTATACTGTAATATGCCAGTGGTCGCGTACTTTATCACTTAAAAGATTTTCTCCACAAATGTGACACACTGTTGCAGCATTAAAATCATTTCTATCCTCATAGGTCATGATCATCTTTTTTGGAAATTTAATCATCTCGTAAATCTCCTTGATGTCTTCTTCCAACCTATCGACAAATATTTTTGCAACGGCATTATTCTTACTAATTGCAGTAAACTTGACTGGTTTTCTTTTATAAACTCTTTCGTCAAAGCATTTTATGTAATAGCAGAATGAACTTGGCGTATGCTTTTGGTACAGCTCAGTATAAAATTTGTTAGGATCAGGGATGCGTGTGTTGATCGGTGTAATAAAACTCTCAAAATCAGCATACACCACAAACGGAACTCTCATCGATCTTTCTTTATGGCTGAACTGCATTACTGAATTCTTTTTTAGGAAGTTCAATTATAACAGAGCTGTGTGCGTTGCAATAGGTTATATGCTTGGATAGCGCTTCTTAAGACTTTAGTCCCTGTAACAGTTTCTGCAATAGTGTGTGTTGTGCTGAGTGTTGGACGATTGTAAGGATATTATTTGACTCAACCTTTTGATAAGGAAATAATGAGCAGTCTCCTCGTTTGAAATGAGAGACAAATCGATTTGATTCTTTCTAGCACTAAATTTTGGTATTCTCAAAGGGTTGATGGATTTATTTTCATATTCAAAAACATTGACGCTTATATCTTCATTATTTTTCTCAAATTTCTTGATTTGTTGTAATGAGACTGGCAATTCTATCCCATCCCAATTCAACACTTTCGACTTTTCTATAAGATCTTCATCAATTCTCTCTTGGTTTTTATCTTTCATATTCAAAGCCCTTGAGATACACCATTTAAAGCATTCATTGCTTTTGTTGATCATGTTGATAATTGCCTTTTTGCTTAATAGAAAAGGGTCCAGAGGTATGTATGACCTTGCACTGATGGGATTGTAATCAATCATTTTTATACCCATCTTCACGATGGAAGAAACTCTGCAATTCGATCCCAGCTTGTTGTACTTTGTCATGTTTTCCATGATTGTTTCCTTCACTCTATCATTAAACTTTTCCAAATCACTCGACTAATGTTAATGTGTTCCATCTCACATGTCAGTACAATGTACACTTTTTTATTTATATTTTCTCACATTATTTTTATTCCTCTCTCTCTCGCCAAGTTTAAGAATGAAGAGGCGTCATGCTACTCGTCTTTGACTTCATACGAAAATTGTTTAGTGACACGATTCACAGCATGCTTTACCAATTTAAACTCAATCTTATTTTGTGTCTTGTTTGCTGTTTTGAATACGAGCGATTTGAGAGATTCTACTCTTTTTTTGATTTCGCTTCCTGTATAGCTCACTTTTTTCTTCACCACCTCTGGTACGTACGGATTTATTAAATTGACAACATTGTTATAACTATTCATAATGAAAGACGAAATACTTTTTGCTGTATAGGCCAATCTCGAAAAAATTCCTGTACTTTCAGCACCTAACGGTCTTAGAGCAGGAACCGTTCCTATAGCCGGTCTTGGAGCAGAAACCTGTCTTACAGTCGGTCTTGGAGCAGGTACAGGACGCGGAGCAGCCCATGAAAGTATACTCCTTTGAGATGATGCTGCGTTTAAGGCTCTAACAAGATCATCCTTACGCATTTTGTAAATATTATTTATTCTTTTTTTTTTTGCGTTTTGTCGCAACTCTTTTACATTTTTGTTTTCCATTTTTATAGCGCAAGATTTTTATTTATATAATTTCAATTTTTAAACTTTTTCTTGTTAAAAAATTTTAATTCTATTCACGTGTTTTCGGCCTGTTTTGATAAATAGTCTGCATTAAAGTCTCCTGACATTTTTTTAATTACGTAGTCCTTGTACACAACGTCGTTTGATTTAAGCAGTTGAGGGGTGAACGCGATGCTGATGACGCTTTTGATTATCTTTTTCTCTTTAAAATCACAATTCAAATTAAGCACATACTTGTTGATAACTCTTAGCTTGTCTCTTTTCTTCATGTTGCTCTGACTACTATATGCTCTTTGATCTCTTTCTCAGTTCGTGAAAATTCTGTCTCATCACTCCATACGAGTTTGTAAAGCTTGTCCCTCTCCTCCTCACTGAAAATTTCACTTGAAAAATTCCCTTTTCGGAGAAATAGAATCTTTAATGATAACACCTCCTATTCCGAACCCAAGAAGCTCTAGATGCTTTTTCTTATGGATATCTGTTTCTCTCTTGCTGCATTCCAGAAAAAAAGGATAAAAGTTGCGCATTTTTTTCTTCTTGTTAAATTAAGCGATTTAAATGTTAAGTCATTTTTAAATATGATTTTTTTTAAAAATTTCTATAGGAAATTACCAGGAAAAACTTGCAATTTTTTAGATTCTTTAGATCCACATTTTTTAAGCTTCTCAGAATTAAGTATTTCGATTTTAAATCCATTATCCATCTTCCCATCTCGAAGCTCCAAGTATTTCCTTTCATACTTAGGGTCAATCCTTTTTTCTATTTTTACTTTTTCAGTTTTTTATTTTCTAGGTCTTCCAATAGGTCTCTTTTATTCCTCTTCTTTCACATCCTCCATCACCAAATTTTTGTCTATCAAACTATTTTCAATAGCGATCGTCAACAGCGCTAATAAACTGTCTGACGTTTTAGAAATGCCGTTTTCTTTTAACAATTTTTTCAAACCCTTTTTCGTATCTCATTTTTATTATGTCAAGAAAAAAATTTCTTTAACTCATTTTTTAATTTATGAATTAAAGAAATCTAAAAAATTTGTTAAACTTAAAAAATTTTCATGAATTTCATAAGTATAATTTAATAGACAAAGGTCATTATGTTTCCGTCTGATTGAAACTTCATCATTCTATAATAGATTAAAACAGCAAAGGCATAAGTGTCTGCAGGAACGTTTGAGTTGAAATGAAGCTTTAATTTGCAAGTGCACTCCTGAAGACTTTAATCTCTCTGACTTCTCGTTCACATCAAACACCATAAATGGGCAAGTATTTTTGTAGTCTAACATAGACAAACTCGGTTGTGTAATCAACTTGCTAGTTCCATTAAACTTGTTATCAAAATTGGTAGCATCTCTATAAGCTCTCGAGAATTGGTTGTTGGGGAAGGACAAGTTGTAATCAACATCAGGATATCTTTCACAATTTAAAGTGATATTTACTTTTCCACCATCTCTTTTTGTTTGGAATAATGTATCTTGGTCTTTCACTTGATGATATAGTATTGGCCTCCAATCGAATGTAGTGTCTTGGATACAACGCTTGATTTACACTGTATCGACTTGTATACTACTGGCACAGTTTCTTTAGGTTCAATCACTTTGTAAAGATTGTCTCTTTCCTTATAAGATGGCATGACGTGCGGCATAAACAATGACAATTTGCTCAATTCTTTTTTTCCCGCGGTTGTATCTTTGTGTCTAAAATTGGCACTATTATCGCTCTTTCTAACAAGAGTAAGAGTGTGTTTAAATCCATAAACAACTTTATTATAATCATTGTAGAGTCTAAGAATGTGCTTTAACGGAATGCAGAACAAAAATAATTCTTTTGCAACAGGCTGCTTAATGATGTAGCTATGTCGTTTTTTAAATCCTTAGTTTTCATCAAGGTCTGCTTTATCTGTTGTGTCTGGTTGCCAAAGCTGATTCATTCCTTCTGAACATTGAAAACCAGCTAAATTTTTTATATATCCTAGCATTGTTGTTGTTTGTCCTGGACTGAATATTGTTTCCACTTTTCAACCCGACAATTTATATGATATCTTACTAAACAAGTGCATTATACCATTGTTTACAAGCGTAACTACATCTGTATCTGCGTAGGATGTTTCGTCAACTTTTAAAAGTCTTCCTTCAATGAAGATGTATGCTTCAGATAGAAGCGTGAACAAGTCCTGCTGATAGATGTTGATTTCTATTTCTTCACTGGTATTTAAGTTTGTGTTGTATGGCTTGTACTCGTGAAACTCAAATCTATTTATTCCCTCATCAACAGTCGGGATTTCTATAAAATGTAAAATATCGGTAGTTGTCAATTTTTTATATGGCAAGATTTTTATTTATATCATTTCATTTTTTTCATGATAAATTAAAAATAAATTTTTCACGGATTTCAAGTGATTCTTTTAAAGAATCTAATAGACAATGCTCATTTTGTTTCCGTCTGATTGAAACTGAATCATTCTATCAGAAATGGCAACAATAAAGGCATGAGTGTCTGCCTTAACATTTTCATTAAATGTAGCTTTAATTTGCACATCCAACACTGAAGATTTTAATCTCTCTGACTGTTTGCCCACATCAAACACCATATATGGGCAAATATATCTGTAGTCTACAGCAGACAAGGCAGGCTGTGCGATTATCACAGTCGTTCCATAAAACTTATTATTGAACTTGATAGCATCTCTATAGACTCTTGAGTATTGGTTGTTTTTGAATGACAAGTTGTAATCAACAGCAGGATACCTCTCCTGATTTAGAGTGACATAAATGTTTTTCAACTTGCAATAATCGAATAATGACGGGTTCAGCTCTTGTCCCCCATCTTTTCCTGTGTGGAATCCAACAATAATTTATCTTGGTCTTTCAGAAGCTGCTCTAGTGCTTCGCCTCCTACTGAATGTACTGGTTTGAGGTACAACGGTTGTATCACACTGTTTTAATCTGTATGCTACAGGTACAGCCACTTTCGATGCGATGGCAATGTAAAGATTGGCTCTTTCCATATCAGATGGAATGACGTGTGGCATAAACAATGACAATTTTCTAAGATCTACTTTTCCTGCGGCTGTAGTGCCTTTTCTAAAAATCGCATCATCATCGCTCTTTCTAACAAGAGTAAGCGTGTATTTAAATCCGTAAATAACTTTATCATAATCATCGCGGAATCCAAAAATGTGTTTTAACGGAATGCAGAAAGAAAATGATCCTTTTGTATCAGCCTGTGCAATGATGCGGTTTTGTCTTATTGCAAATCCTTGATTATTAGTAAGATCTGCTTTAGGTGTTGTTGTGTCTTTAAACCACAGCTGATTCAAACCTTCTGACAATTGAAACCAGGGTTGGCATTAAAAAATCCACCCAAAAAAACCCACCCAAAAAAACCAAAAAAAAAGCCAGTTAAAAAAAAAGTTTTTTGAAAATATTTTATTTAAAGGATTCTCTTTGCTTAGTTTTTTTCTGTGATTTATTTATTTCAGAAAACATTTAAACATAATTATGACTAATTAAAAGGTAATTATTATTGAAAAGAGGATATGGATATGATCAGGATATAGTATTTAATAAGAATCAAAATTTTTAAAAGACATGATTTTTTTGAAATATTGATGAAAAATAGTTTTAGTGTTTTTTACAATATACTTTCAGTGATCTCAGTGGCTTTCATCAACCATATCAAAGTCAGGCCTGTGTTCTATCTTACAAATTACTCAAGAAACTTTTATTCAAACAGTATTATTATTTGCGTAGCATTAAGTATATTTAACTTGCATATTTCGATGCAATATGTATTTTTCAGAAAAAAATCTTTATAAGAATGCCATTCGGAAGTGGAAGGAAGAAAGGATGGGAGTGAAAGGAGGCCAGTGAGATAGAAGGGGACAAAAATAGTGTTCAGTGTGACCATTGTTCAGAGAAGATTAGTGGAAAATTTGAAAGAGTTCGTATTCATTTGGAGAAGCGTAAAGAGAGAAAGAAGGACACTGATGAACAAGAACCAAGGCCTGGAAGCTCAATGAGCATTATTAGCCTCTTGTCAAATGAGTCAGATACTTCAATTTCCAAAGGATCTATAATGTCCACACCAGCAAAAAGGTTTAAAGGTAGTAACTTAAATAACTTTGTAGTTAGAACATCAAATGGTCAGAAAGATGCCATAGACATGCAAGTTGCCCGGTTTTTTTTCAGCCCTAACATGTCTTTTAATTCAGTGTAAAATTGTGAGTTTCAGAAACTTTGCTCTCTTCTTCGTCCTGGGTATGTCCCACCAAGCCGAAAGAAACTGGGTGGAGATCTATTAAGTGAATTCTATGATGATCTGTCAGCTGGGATAAAGAACGAACTGGAAACCAAAGACACGTTGGTAATTTGTCAAGATGGATGGTCTAGTATTCAGAATGACCCGATAATTGCTCACTCATTTTATGATGGAAAAAAGAGTTATCTGTACAACATAGTTGACTCAGGGTCAGAAAAAAAAACTGCAGAATACTGCTTCAAAATCATCAATGAAGCTATAGTTAGCATAAAAAATGATTATAATAAGTTTGTATTTGCTGTCTGCACTGACAATAAAGCAAAGATGAAGAAAATGAAAGAGCTGATCAAACAAGAGTATCCTGATATGTTAACATATGGCTGTAACTATATGAATTTGCTACAGAAAGACATTTGCAATTCTTTTTCAACAATTCTAAAACAGGTTATGGAAGTTCAAAAATATTTTAGAAATGTGCATATGGCCCATGGTTTGTTAAAGGAAAAAGGTGGATGTATTCCTCAGCTGCCAAATGAAACACGCTGGAACTCTCAAGTTGCCTGCATTGACACAAACCAGAAAATTATAACTTCTACGTGGAGATCTATGGAGAGAAGATGGAAGATTTTCCAGCCAATATTGGAAGAATAATTGAGAATATAGCCATCAAACGTGAGGCAAGTTGTCCTCTTAGTGAAATGAAAAAATTGGGGATTGCCTTAGACAAGATGCAGAGTAATTCTTGTCATCTCTCTGACGCAGTTCATATCTGGTATTCATTGATAAAGGATGAAGAGCTATCCATATACTATAATGCAATAAAGAAGAGATTTCAACATGCTGTACAACCCTTTCATATTTTGGCCTATATAACTGACCATTGCTAAGTAGATGATTACAAAAGCTTCATTGATAATGATAATATATAATAATGAAAACATTGCAGAACAATGGTTAGAGGACAGGAACCCTGATTTCTTGGGTTTACTATACAAGTTTAACTTGAAGGACAGGGAGGTGTTCCCCAAGCAAATGTTCTCAGAATTACTGAAGGGTATCTCTCCATCAGAATGGTGGAGCATCATGATAGGAAAAGTTACTAGATCTCAAATCAGGGATAAAGAGGTTTCTGCCAATTTCTGCAGCTTTCTAGCTTCTTTACACTCCTGTCTTGCTAGCTCAGCCTCAATTGAGAGATGTTTTTCAACCTTTGGATTTGTCTGGTCGAAGATCAGGAATTGTCTTGGTGCAGATAAGGCAATGAAACTTGTGAAGATTTACAAATCATTTCAAACTGCTGTCAGCTCAGCAGCTGACAGCAGTTCCTGTGATGATATCGAATCTGATCAATAAGTAGGTAAGTAGTAGGAAAAATCGTTTTTAACTTTAGATTAACCATCTAAATTCTGAAAAAAATTTTATTTCTATTATTTAAGTGTAATTTATATTTGTTTTAGTTTATTCTTGATGATCCCAGAGGAAGTGTTTAACTGGAAATCTGTCAAAAACATCTGAAAAGCTGACAAGAATTGAAAATTAATGTAATAATCAAACAAAGTAAAATTATGTAAGGAAAATTTTATTTACAGTTCTTCAATTTATAAAATTTTCCTTGTAAAAGCTCTTTTCAATAAATAAATATAACTATTACCATGTGTTTTTAATTATTATTTTTAAAAAATTAAATGTATAAAGATAGTTTGAATGCAAAATAGGTATTATGTCTTTCACTTTCTAAGCAAAAAAAGCTATTTTTAAAAAAACCGAAAAAAACCCAAAAAACCCCAGTGGGCTGGGTTTTTTTAAAAAAAACCCGGCTTTTTTCCAACCCTGATTGAAACTCAACTGGATATTTAAGAAATACTAGCATTGTAGTTGCTTGTCCTGGACTGTATATTGTTTCTACTTCATGATTTGACAACTGATATATCTGACTGAACAAGTGCATTATACCATTGTTCACAAGCGAAACTACATCTGCATAAGCATAGGATGTTTAACCATTATAAAGGCGTTGATTCTTATTTCTCCAACAGTATTTAAATTTGTACCTACAAGCTCGTACTCGTGAAACTCAAATCTTTTTATTCCCTCATCAACAATCGGGGTTTCTGTAAAATTTATCTCAGAAGTTGACATTTTTTTTATATACAAAATATTAAAAAATATAATAAAGATTTTTCCATTGATTCGAAAAATTTTAAAAAATTTTAAAAATTTCAGAAAGTTCTCATGATCCCCTTCCCCGTTTTTACAAGACCTTGTATCCTAATCGTATTTTCCTTCGACATTTTTTTGCTGGTTTTATCGACGATCCTTTAGATGCTTTGGATCCATAAGAATTAAAGATTGATTTAGATAAAAGCATCATTGGATCTAGCGGTGCACTTGCTGTTGGTGCGATTGACGCTGGTGTGCTTAATGCTGGTGCAAGTCCACTGTTAATCATTCCTAAAAGTATGTCTTTATTTTCTTTAGTAAGATTTGTGCTTTCCGGTTTATTTGTTCCAGTCATTGAATATAAAGTGCATTGATCGCTTTTTTACCTTTTTCAATGCCAACGTCTTTAGCTGTGGATATGGCAATAGAAGCTAGCTCTTTTCCTGCTGATTTTTCTGCAGTGATTGCTTCTCTCCTCAACTCAGTAGCAGCCACGCTCTTTGTAAGAAGTTCTTAATAGTATCGATTACTCCACTTCCACCATTAACATATTTCTTTGCTGACCTCTTATTGCTAATAATGAGCATTTTTGTAAATCATATATTTTTTTCTGCTCATCGAAAAATATTTTGCATTGCTTTATATTCCTCTCTATTTATCGCTCATAAATAGAGAGGAATATAAAAGCTCATCGCATATGGCTACAGCCTCATTTCTAGAGCCTGTATTTCCAGCTCTCCATGAAGCAACGCTCATTAACTACTTATCAACAAGCGCGTTTGAATCTCCTTGAAGAGCAATTACACCTGACGCTTTTTTACCCTTATTTTTAAACTTCTCAGTCCTCCAAATGAGAACTATTAATTTTTTATACTTCACGCTTCTAGCACAACACTCTCGCATGCAATCACAACTGGAGCTGCTATGATTGTTGTTAAAAAACCCAATTCAATAGTTCCAAATGCAATTCCAACTGCTTGCAATGTGCTATCTACGGATGAGATGATTCTTACAGCTCTGTGACTTTTTGCTCAGCATCAGCCTCTTCTCCTTCTCACTATCTATCTCTTTCTGTATTTTGCTGATTTTTGAAGCCTATAGCTATGTCCATCTTCCACCGGCGAGTTTGGAAGAACTGGATACAGTTTATTATTACAATTAATATCACAATTATATTCCATTTTATAAAGTAAAGAAAAAAAATTAAAAAAATAAAAAATTTTTCCATGGATTTCACTAGTGAAATTAAAAAAAAATCAGCTTGTAAAGTTTATAAAGCATAAACTCTCTCCTTTTTCGATGATCACGTCTGACTTGCTGTTGATGATAATTTCCATTCTAATACTATCAGTTGACTCTGCTAATGTAATATCATGTTTAAAACAATCTAGTTTTGATTCTATATCCTCCCTCAACGTCACTAAAGCTACACCTCTTGTTACTTGAAGACCAATCATTAAAGATAATTTCTGATGCTCTTCACGATTGAGTTTAATGTCTTTTTGTGGAAATATCTCGTATCTCCATTATTCTTTTTAAGATCAGGTTTTTCAGGATCTGGCACATCATCATCAGACTCAAAAAACTCACACACTACATCCGATTTTCCACTTATATTATTTGAAATATAATCCACTACTAAATCACTGTCTGCATTTAGTTTCTGTATATCATCTTGAAGGTTAAACAGGTTAAAAATGACATATTTTTCTAATTTTTTATCAAACAACTTTTTCAACATTTTAACTCTGACTGATGTCCAGACTTTGACAAAAATTTTAAAACATTATAATCCAACCACCCCTCTCGCAACAACAAATTTAAAAGGTAAAAACATGCTGTTGCACCTTTTACTCTTACCTAATTTCCATGACAAATCTACAGTCCCCATTTTTTTATAATGCAAAGAAATTTTTTTATTTATAAAACAAAATCTACTGCGTCAAATGTAGAAGAAAAACAGATACACAAAACTTGGGAAATTCTATAAGCAAAAACAATAGAAATATGCTTAAAGGAACTTGCGTCATTTGCGGAACAACAAAAAACAAATTTGTTTCAGTAAAAAATGGAGGTGACTTGGTTAATTCAATCAACTCGTTCACAAATAAAATAAGGCTACCGTGGGCAAAGTTCCCTGGAGAGATGTAGCTTCCTGGTATCAACTATGGAATCGAGCCTTTCATCCAAGTTGGTCCAGGTACCAACTTGGATGAAAGGCTCGATTCTACCAATGCATATAAAGATTGGAGTAAACCTGTTGACAGGGTTGATAATGCAGTCTATCATCACGATCTCACCTACAAGTATTTTACAGATAAAAAAATGAGAAATGAAGCCGATAATATGATGATAGAAGAAATGGATTCTATAAGATACCCAACACAGCGTGAAAAAGTAGAACGAGGTATAATCAAACCTATCATATCCGCCAAAGCAAAGTTTGGTCTGGGTTTTCAAAAAAACTACCAGCGATCAGTGAAAAAGAAAAAAATGAAGACCTGAAACGGACTGATCAACTTGCAAACGAACTTCATAAGCCTGTTATACATCATTTCAGAAGAAGAAAAGTGGTTGTAAATGATATCGATGAAATATGGGCCGCTGATTTAGTTGGCATTCAATCTTTTTCAAAATTCAATAACGGTATAAAATACTTACTCTTGGTTATAGGTGTATTTTCAATGTACGGATGGATTGCGCCATTAAAAAGTAAAACTGGCCTTGATGTTTCTATTGCTGTATGTAAAATCTTTAAAGAAAGAAGGTGTACTAAAATGTGGGTGGATAAAGGAAATAATAAGCATGTGAAAGCGTTGGGCGTGCAGTTACACTCAACTGAAAATGAAGAAAAAAGTTGTGTAGTTGGAATGAAACAATGAAAGAAAAAATGTTCAAGTACTTTTCAGCTAATAATACTAAAAAATATATAGACATTTTATATGAAATGGTAAATAGCTACAACAACACAAGACACTCTTCAAATAAAATGACTCCAGTTGAAGCTAGCGATAAAAAGAATAAGAATATTGTCTGGTTTAATCTCAATTGGAATGGATCCGAAGACCAAATTCTTTCAAATTTTCTATTGGTGATAAAGTTAGGATAACTAAAAAGAAGTCAAATTTTGAAAAAGGATAGACACCAAAATGGACTGAGAAGGCCTTTACTGTATTGAAAATTCAGTACACAGACCCACCCACTTAAAAAATAACTGACAATAATGTTGAAGAAATACAAATAGGGAGTTTTGTCACGTGACATTTTATCGCGGAAAAAAATATACCGAACGTTTTTGAAAAACTTCGTCCAAAAAACGCAACAAATGATTTTATGTAGGTGTAGAAGAATGAAAACCCACCATGAAAATAAATAGTATATATATATATATATATATATATATATATATATATATATATATATAGATGTTATTTTTTTTAGAAAAGGTTGCACTACAATAATTTTTTCGGGGACGTTGTTTTGCTTTAGAATTGATAAAGTTATTTAACTTTAAATGTTTCAGTTTTGTTTATTTACAAGTAAATTAAGCTAACTCTTTCGTCCCCACATAAAAATAGATTCTGCAACTATTTATTTATTATGTCAGTTTTTTTTGTTTTGTTTTTGGGAGTCTAATAGGGTGGGTTTTTTGTTTTCTAAGTGGAAATTTTATAAATTTCCCCCGTCTTTAGATATTTTATTGTTAACGCAACTTTTTACGCAAGAAAAAAAAAGATAAATTTTTTTTTTTCGGTGCCAAAAGTTTAACGAGAAACTTTACGGAAATATGTCATAAAATGTATATGAATTTAAAATATTAAAACACTAATATCTTTGGAACTAAATAAGCTACAGAAGTGGTTGAAACCATTTTGAAAATTAAATATATTAAGGAATCTGATGCATTTTAAATAAAAAAGATTTACATTGGCTATAAAAGTTGCCTAAGCTCCCTAATACAAGTACTTTTTATGAACAGGAAATGGAAAAAACTCTTAAAAGAAATATTTATAATTAAAAAAGTTATTCGTAAACAAAAGAACAATCATTAGTAAAGTGGTATAGATATCCAGATTCATTCAACTCATGGGTTGATAATAAAGAGCTGATAAGTTTGCGAAAATAGACGCTTCAGCGCACGCATGATAATACGCTTTACGCATAAGAAAAAAATGCACACATACGAATGATAATGTGCACAGATTGAAAAAAATACATGAAAAGAAAAGTCGCGTCACAACGTGAAAAATTAAAAAAATGTATAAAATTTTACTTTTTCTATTCATTACGTCACGAACTATATCAAGAAAAAAATAATTAAATGTAACATGATATATGGCATGCTGCTTTACTAACCGGAATAAATAATGGTTCGCTTATGGTTGATGAGCTAGAATCGGTCACAAACACACACACACACACACAGATACATACATATATATATATATATATATATATATATATATATATATATATATATATATATATATATATATATATATATATATATGTATGTATGTATGTATGTATGTATGTATGTATGTATGTATGTATGTATGTATGTATGTATGTATGTATGTATGTATGTATGTATGTATGTATGTATGTATGTATGTATGTATGTATGTATGTATGTATGTATGTATGTATGTATGTATGTATGTATGTATGTATGTATGTATGTATGTATGTATGTATGTATGTATGTATGTATGTATGTATGTATGTATGTATGTATGTATGTATGTATGTATGTATGTATGTATGTATGTATGTATGTATGTATGTATGTATGTATGTATGTATGTATGTATGTATGTATGTATGTATGTATGTATGTATGTATGTATGTATGTATGTATGTATGTATGAAAAATGTACAAACAAAACAACCAGTTGAACTTCTGTATTCCTTTTTCTAAGAAATTTTAAAGTTATATACATTGAAATAAAAATTATTTAGATTATAGATTTTTAGTTAAACAAATATAACACATTGACTTTAGATTTTTAAATAATATCTTAAACATTAAAATATCCTCAATAATACTGACAAGTAAACATGGAATATCTAAAAGCGGCGTTTTGTTTGCAGCACACGGAGTCGAGGCAATTGTGACAACCAGCCCCATATATTTTGTGACAAGCAACCCCTTCTATGTAAGTTGCAACACACCTGTAAATTTACCAAAAAGCGTGTGAATTTCATGAGAATTTTTTGTGGATTAAGTTAGTCAAATGAATAAAAAACTTTAAAAATGTACATTCAAAATACAATTAAATAATTTTCGTTTGGTAAAAGAAAATTTCTAAGTGAGCAAAATTTAACTTTTTCATATCAAAAACCTATAAAAACATATAACTTGTTATCTACACGCTAAAAAAAGCTGAAAATTACAGTGAAAATATTTTTTTATATAGTATTTTGATTCTATGATTTGAAATTTCAAAATCATATCTACATTTCCTGTAATAAACATTGTGACAACCAACCCCGCATGACAACCAACCCCGCTCTCCCCTACACAGATTAGACTGATTTACAGAACCAATTGACAAGTTAGAGAGGTTTGACAAAGTGGAAAATTAAGTTCCAATAAAGCAGCTTGGTTTCAGAAGGTAATTTTGTCAGTGCAATTTTTTTTTATTATAGAAAATGTATTTGAAAAGTAACTTTAATCAATAAAACTTAAAATGTTACAACTATAAAGACAGCTCAAACCTAAAAACAAAGTTTATGTTATTTTGATTTAAAAGCATCCCTACACTGATTTAGGCTATTATTGTCTTTCCTCAACTATAGATTTATTTGCACCGGACTTTTTTTTAACTAACTTTTTTATTTTCTCTAGATCACACAGATTAAAGGAATAATGGGAAAATGGAAATTTTTAGCCACATCGTTATACAAGTGTTTAAAAAGTAAGTTAGTTTACATACCAAGTTATGTTGTAAGTTTTCTACTGAGTGTTTCTATGAAGAACAATAAAGTTACAATAAAATTTAAGTTCGTATTTAATTAAGTATAATTATTTAAAGAAAAAATTGTTCTATATTTTGCTTGTTTTAGAAGCGCTTATTCAGAAAAAGATGGTTTTGACAATAACTAAGACGTCCGCCAGACGTCGTAAGTTGTTCTAAAAGTATACAAAAAGGACATCCGTGGACGTTCATTATGGACGGACGAAAGGACGTTCATTAGGACGTCCGTGGACGTTCATTAGGACGTCTGCTGGACGTCCATGGGACGTCCATGGGACGTCCTAAATAGACGTTCTAGGTCCAATTTGGAGGTCAGCTGAATGTTGTTAGACGTCCAAATGCCCTCTGGGTAATTATAACAACATTTTTTAACGCAGAATAAGGAAGTAAGAAATAAGAGCATATGCGACCCGAGAATTTTATTTGGAATTGTGTAGAGGTAATAACTTAGTTCATTTACTAATTTGGAAGAGAAACCATCTTTTTTTTTCAAAAATAAAGTATCTGGGAGTGCTCTACACAACTCAAAAAGGAAATTCCCTATAATCTATTTTTAAAATCCGTTTTAAACTTTTATGTAGGATTAAAGGAAACTCGCGCTTAGCAAAAACACACCGATGACAAAAGGAAAAAACCCTGACCAAACAGCAACTAAATCTTCTACGCAAACTATTTATTAAACTAATATTTATGATATTTGTGTTATTGTTATTATGGGCTGACAATAAATAGCATAAAACCGGTTTTATCGATTTATCAACAGTGAGTCTCAAAGTGCAAAGAGAAGATTTAGTTCCACAATTAGTTTAAGTATGCAGGATAAGGACACTTTCTATGTTAATGAAAGCAAAGCTGTCTAAAAATTAACATTGCGTTATAAGAAAAGTTGCCGTTGCAAATAGTTCTTCATTTTCCTATCTCATGACAAATTTAAAGAAGCCATGAAATTGTGGAACTTTGAAGATTCTACAATAACTAATTCATGCGCCAAACACTGTTATCTTGATTTTATCACATTTGTTTATGAATTTTTTAATTCATCAAGATGTAATTGACTTCTTGAATGTCAGTATTTAATCAACTTTAAATTTTATTCTTCAGTGAGATGTTTAGTAGATGTTCGCCGCATTAGCTTATCTAATTTAAATGTCGCATTTAAGCTAAATGTCTCAAAAAAATAATGTAAGAATTAATTCATGCTGATTTTTTTAAAAATAATGCTAATTGGGTTTTGTAAAACTGAATAATCTAACTAATTTTAAAATAGGATTCATTGGTTCATGAAAATGCACAAGTGCACTAAGTTTTAAGTTATAAAATGAAATTCTAAAAACTTCTTTAAAATTTTTGTTTTCCACCAGTCACGGTTTACGAGATATACTTGGACCTGAAGATCAATATGAAGTATGTTGCCAGATTGTGTTAAGATAAGTGGAACTTAAAAATTATCATGAAGTTACACCAAAAAAGATTACGTTTTTCAAACTTGTATTGTTAATATACTTCAAACATATTTGCATTAAACGTGTAGAATGTGTAAGTTAATAAAAAAAAAAAAAAAAAGCGAGCTGGCAAATTCAAAACATTATAAAAGTTGAAAATCGCGTTAAAATTTGAGACGTACTATTGTGATAATGGTGCGAGGGGGTAGGATTGTGGTGGGAGATGGAAAACAAACTGTTTTTTGAAAACAAAAGTTTCTGTAGTTGTAAAATAAACATGGTTTGGTATGAAGTTTCTTTTTATCAAGGTTGTAACAAAATTGATTTTTCTATGAATCATTTTTGATTCTTAGAAAAATCAATTTTGTCACAACTCCAATAAAAAGAATTATTGTGGAAGTTGTGCTTTCAATTAAACTTTAAAGTACTGTGATATCTTTTTTAAAATAACTTTTGTTAGCAAAAGATTGCAAAAATTATTTTACATTTGCAGGTTATTCTTTGACACAAAACACTTCAGTGACAAACACTTTTTTTTTGTAATACTCTTGATGATTCCAGATTTTGGCCTAAGTATAGTGTAACTACAGGGTAAACCATTTGTATTAGTATGAACTTCCAATTGAATAGAGTTTGGAAATATATTTTATAGAACATTTTAAAATGGGTTTTGTAAACCGTAAGAATATTCACCATCACCTAATAATACTTCAGTATGGTATTGAGTGTTTTCAGCAAGGTGTGAGAATAATGAGGAAGGTAAGAGAAACTTTTGTGTAAAATTGTAAGCAGAGCTTTAAGAGCCGTAAAAGAGTATTAAGTTTGATAGTGGAATTAGCTAATTTCTAATAAACGTTTTCTTCAAACAATTCATCAGCTGAAGTATTTATCTACCATTATATTCATTCTGTTTAAGAGTTTGATCTTTGTCATTAGTTTAAATACAAGAAGAATGAGGCTGCACAATCTGTAAAATTATTATAATGGACGGAAGATTCCATAAAGAACATAAATTAACTTTACTATTTAAGTTCTACAGGTTCATAGAATAAGTTATAGTAGAATATTCTACCAATACCAACTTTAGCTTTTTGATGTCAAGTCAATATTTGGTAATCCTACATTTTACCCCATTAATGCAACATTAAATAAACTGTTTAACATAAAATTGTTCAGTAGGGTATATTTATTATGATACTTGACGTTAGATTTTTACAGCTTCAATAGACACTAAGCATGGGAATTTCGGCCTTCGAAATCGACGAAATTAAACGAAATTCGTGTTTCAATTTCGGATCGAAATTGAGAACGAAATTTCGATTTTTTGGATTGTTTAATTTCGCGAAAAAATTTCGTATAATTTCGGGTCATTGAAAATAACGAAATTGACACGAAATTAAACATAAGTTTTAATTTCGAAATTCGTGAATTTGTAATGTTTAAAAATTTCGTCTTTTGAAATTCAATATAAATTTCGATACGAAATTGAAACACGAATTTCGTTTAATTTCGTCGATTTCGAAGGCCGAAATTCCCATGCTTAATAGACACATCCCGAATTCCAATGATGTAATGTTACGGCTTCCTGAAATCGAGGCGAACCATGACAAAAATTTTAGATGTTAAAAAAACATTATGCTATCAAAATTGAAAAAAAGATGTCAACTGTTACTTTAAATGATATTTGAAATACTGAAGAAGCTATTCCTCTTGTTTTGTCAGAAGACTTATCTGAAAGTGATTGTTTAGAAGAAAGTAATGTTTTATACCATATAAAGTTAAAAAGATAAATCAAAAGTATCTTTTACATAACAAATGGGGCAAAAGCTTGAAAGAAATGCCCTTATTTACCATAAAGGAAATTCAAAATTATCGTAAATTAAGTGGTAAATCAAAAGGACTGTCAATTAAAAAAACACTTTTAAGAGGTAGGAAGTTCCAAGAGGAGCGTTATATTTCATCAGACACAATATTTACATATTCTGCAAAAAATGTATTTCAAGCTAAAGGATTGTGTAAAGCGAGTATGAAAAAGGAAAAAAGGGAAGTTATTGTACACCTATCAAAAATTTCGTCCCATGTTATGTATGCTTACTGTTCTTGTCCAGCAGGATTGAGTGGATATTGTAACCATGCTTTGTTGTTAGAATTAGCTGATTACTCTATGAAATTTCTTAAAAAATTCCCAACTGAAATTTCTTGTACAAGTAAACAACGACAATGGGGGATACCTGGTGAAAAAAATATAAGTAAAGGTCCTATAATGAGCTCAACTTTAAGAGAGAAAATAATAAGCGTGGTATATACTCTACATTGTATGACCCTAGACTTTTTTTTAATGAACATCACATGAACTTAAAAGTGTTAGAGTTGGAAAAAAAACTTATTGAAGTTGACTACAAAATTGGGTTTGCCCATGTTGTGCCACCCATTCACACTTACAAATATGTAAATACAAGGTTTGGTCAATTTCCAACAGGCTCACCTCTTAGCATGCATTTGCAAGTTGTGGAACCACATTTTGAAATAATATCAAATATACAAAAATTAGCTAAAGATGAATCTACTATTCAAGAACCAGAAATTGAATTTGAGTATTTACCCTTAAAAGAAATAAATGATGACTATAATGACATCATTCCAAACTGTACATTTTCTTTTGAAAAGAAAAACTATTTAGAAAAAATAAGTTACATATTTAGAGGCAAAAGATATTGAAAAAACAACAGTTTTACAAAATTTGTCAGATAAACGGCTTGCAATACGAAGAAACAAAATTACTTCTAGCAATGCTCATAAAGTATATATTAAAACTAAAAATCTGAACAGTCTAATATCCGTCTTTACACAAAAATATAATTTGATTCTAAACTTTTTGAAAAAGCTGTACAACATGGTAAAGAGTTTGAACCAATTGCTTGAGACATTTATAAAGACATTATGAAACACAAACTTAATCATTCTATAAAATGCAGAGAAACAGGGATTGTTATACAACCTAAATTAACATGGCTTGCAGCATCACCTGATGGTATGTTAATTAATGGAGAGTTGAATAATGAAATTGGGTTAATAGAAATAAAATGTCCTTGGTCAAAGAGGAACTATACACCCAAAGAATTAGTACTTGACAAATCTTTTTATGTGAAAATAAAAAATGACAAACCAGTCTTGCGAAAAAAACATGAAAATGGATATTACACTCAAATACAAATGGCTCCAGGCATATCACAAGTAACATTTTGTGATTTCATTGTTTATACATTCAAAGGATGCATTATTATTCGAATTCCTTTTGATATAATGTACTTTAAAGATGTTGCAAATAAACTAAACTTATTTTTTATCAAATATCTTTTACCTGCTATCGTTGAACTTGAGACTAATAAAATTGAACAATAAATTATATGAAAAACAAATTATTATTATTATTATTTAAAAGCAGCTTTTTTATTACATTATTAAAAAATAAATTCTTTAGTTTCAAAAAATATTATGTTTTAGTTGAACCAATATAAGCCTCCTCTTCTGCAACTGCAAGACTTACATCCATATTTTTTATATTCTTTTTTTAAGTAAAGAAAAAAAACATTATTAAGACTAACAACAATAAACAAACAAACATAAAAAACATCATGTTCCAAAATATTTTTGTAGCAAATAAAAAACAAAAAAGTTAAAATGTTTTATTTTGAAAATTTATATTTTGTCATGGTTCGCCTCGATTTCAGGTAGCCGTAACATTACATCATTGGAATTCGGGATGTGTCTATAGGATATTGCTTTTTCTTTTATATATATATGAGTCAGGTTTGTTTGGACGGAGTATTGATAATTAAAATTTTGGTGCACTTTAACCGTTTTGATAAAACTTTTAAGTAAGGTTTGTTCATCATTTATCGAGCGATATGCATAGTATCCGACGTGGTAAAGTATTATATCGATATTAGTGATTGATATTATACAATTTCAACATTCTATAGTATGGTATAGTACATTACAAGAAATATTTAATAAAGCATTAACCTGGTTAGAAACCATGCACTATTATTGGTCACATACGAACGCTGGTAGAGATAGAAACTTACTACGTCAATCTAATACTGATAGAAGGCATGCAGTTTTAAAATTTTATTTAAAGGTAAATAAACATTGACATGGTCTTATGAGCATCTACTCTTTGTACCCGCAGCAACTAACTGTTGCGGAAAGAATTGGTAAATTATTTCGTAAAGAAATTAACAAAGATTTCCTAGCTCTTAACTAACATTAAACTTTATCTTTTTTGAGGAAACTGTTATTTTTTAATAATAAAACTGTGGCATGGCATTAAAAAAGCAAAATTTCATATGTAAAATAAATCTTGCTATACGAAAATGGCAAATGTTATTGCACTTATAAAAGCCAAACCTATAATTGTTTTTAATCTTAGATTAACACTTTTCGCATAATTAATCATCCGCATTTGAATGCTGCGTATATAAATATTTGTAATCATGCCAAAGATTCAACTTATTAGATTAATGTGGATTGTTATATCAGTTTCTTTTAAAAAAAATAAATGTTCTTTTGCACCCTGATGTATCATTTTACAAAACGATTTAAAGTGATCATCTTTTAAAATATCAAAAACTCCGAATTGATGCAATTGCTTCTTTTGGACTAGACATAATGCACCTGGATTGTTTGGTTGCCATGAGACAGTGAGTTGGTGGTAAAACGTTTAAAAAAACGATATGCCAACTAAATATACGACTTTCAATCAACATAAACTACAACAATACAATCATTTGCCAAAGTTGGCTTTTGGTTGCTGACGAATGTAACCAAAACAATATTACACTATTTTTGGCGACCGATGTTATGCCAACAAAATATAACATTGGCCAACAAAACATAACATCGATGAAGCAATTTCTTGCTGTTCGGGAATGATAGGAAATCGCCCCAACAACAAAACTCTGTTTTCTTAGAAAAATCAACTTTGCCAAATGCTAGCTTTAATGAATAGATTTGTAAAACTGCTTTAAAAGAGGAGCCTAAATTTATATTATTTAAAAGTGATTGAATTGTTTTTCGCTAGTCGTCCAATCCCTTGAAATTATAGTTCCATATAAAAAACCTCAAGCCATTTACTTATCCTAACCCTAACCCTAACCTTAACCCTAAATGGTTCTGCATCAATCACAACGTCAATCTTTAAGTTTACCGGATAAACGGTGTTCTTAATCAAGTTTTGTAAAAAAATTATTGGTAAGGTTAAGTTTCAGCGTACCGAGCATAAAATGATAGTTTGATGGGTCAACAAAGTAGCAACCAAAGGTTTTGAACTCATCATTCCTCAAGAAACCAATCCTAATTGTCGCACTATGATATCTATCCTTACATATTATAGTGCGACAATTAACATCTTTGATTGTCCCAGTACAAAAAAGATTAGCATTAACTGTTTAAAATAGTAGTACTTCCCAAAGCTGTTAAAAAGTGGAGTTGCATGAATAAGTAATTATTTGCTTTCCATCAAAGTAAATTGACTCTCAGTAATGCATAATAAGCATTTTCACAATACTTTTAGGAAGCCACAACTTGGTAAAAGATATTTATTTATTTATTTGATATTTAAGTTTACTATCATAATATAATTCTTACAGAAATGCTTAATGTTTAATGTTTAACGTCGTTTCTTCATTAGTTACTAGGCTTTGAAAGAGCGTGTTTTTCCGTTGCACGCGGCCGTTGGAGAAAGATCTCTTAAGCGGGTTGAAACTTTTTTCCTTTTGGAATTTAATTATTAGTTTAGATTTTGAATTTAATTATTAGTTTAGATTTTGAATTTAATTATTAGTTTAGATTTGGAATTTAATTATTAGTTTAGATTTGGAATTTAATTATTAGTGTAGATATATTACATAATGAATCATATTTAGAGAAATAATCATCTTATAATTTAAGTAAGTATATAAAATAGTTATATATATATTTTTATTAGGTAAAGTAGAAAGGATTTAAAGTAGAAAGGATTTTAATTTTTTAAATCGTTTATATTTTGTTTGTTTTAGTTTTTCTTTTTGCAGTTTTATTTTTATTATCTTATTTTTTAGAAGGAAAATAGGGGTGTGGATGTTATTTAAAGTTATACTAATGCTATTTCCATAAAATGATTATAACTACATTGAAATTTCTGTGATGCTATTAACTATTTTTGTTCTTTTTTAGAAAATTTAGAAAAATAAATTAAACTTTTGTGTCATCACTGACATAACATGTCACATGTTATTGTATGTGAAGGTTAAATTTTGTTATAAGGATTACAGTTCTTATGAAAAAAAAAAAGGTAAAGAGTATTGCTAGTAAATGTATATTTTATAAATTTTCTGGCATCATTTTTAAAACTTTTGTTTGCACACGTTTATTGTTTGCATATATGCTCTTTTGATATGTACGTGGTAATAATTGCCTTATAGTTGTTTTATCAATGTGTTTTTATAACAATGTAAAGTGTTTTTTTATTGTTTGTGTATGTGTTAATATGTGTTATATAATTGTTTCAAAAATGTGTTTAAATATGTATATAAGGTATATAAGGTATTTAACTTTATATACTTATTTAAACACCTTTATTGCGTTTATAGTTGGTACATATTTTTATATTATGTTGTTTCCATTTTTTCAAAGTGATGTGACTTGGTAAACGTGTAGAGCAAAATTTGTCAACTTTGCCAGCCAAGTGATGTACTTTTAACAGAGGGCTACACGATGGTGTTTAGTGTCAAACTGTTACTGCTTTAGTTCTAGCTGTTTTCAAGCCTTTATTATTAAAGATTTTTCTAAAAATACATAATAATGTATTTTAATAACATTTTGCGTAATGTTGTTACTTATGTATTGTTATATATGAATGTTATCTTACTTAAGTTATATTATATACATATTATATTAACTTATGGTGTGTACTATTGTTGTGTGTTGTTGCTGTGATGCTTTTTTGTTATCTTTTGAGTTTATAGACATTTGGCTTCTCTTCATGTCGGTGTCTATTATTAAAAATGGTAAATAGGTAATTTTTTAAAAAATCAATTTTTTTAATCATTCACTAAAAGCCAACACAAACTATTTTGCCATATAAAAATTTTTTAATATCTCAATATCTCCCAGCATAAATTGCTATTAGTCGCTATAATCTCCCTTCACATAATGAAGTTGCAGTTGTTGGTGAAGATGGTGCACCACCTGCTTCCAGAGAAGTTGGTATTTATCCAAGAGGTCATCCTCTTAAAACTATATCAAATATGTCTGTCAACTTAGATCCTATGGTTTATCCTCTATTTTTTCCAAGGGGTGATGCTGGTTGGCATAATCAATTGGTTCACAATCCTGAACGCGCTACATTGGTTAGAAATTATGTTACATTATCTCAGTATTAAAATTATAAACTTTCAGTTAGACAATTTTTTTCTTCACTCTTTTATGGCAAAAAACTGTTTCAGCAATATGCTGTTGATGCGTATGTTAAAATTGAAGGCCAGCGCCTTGCTATCATCAGAAATAACCAAAACAAACTGAGAAGCGAGCAGTTTAATGTCTTACATGAAAATGTAAATAATTAAATGCAGTTGATAGGTTGTTAAAAGATATTTGCAACATCAACTTTCCGTTCAGAGGATAAATCATTTTTTTTGGTGGTGACTTTAGGTGAATTCTGACTGTTGTGAAAAGAGGACAACCAGCTGAAATAGTAGAATTGTCTATAAAATGTTCTTTACATTGGCAATGTGTGCAGAAGTTTGCATTAACTGAAAATATGAGAGTACAAGATATGGAAGGTGAATTTTCCCAATGGCTACTAAAACTTGGGAATGGAACAATACCTGTCAAAGAGGAGGATTCTTTTAAAGGATGCATTGAAATATCAAATCAGCGAATTGTAAGATAAAATGAATCAATTGTTAAAAAGATTTTAGAGATGTTGATCAAAATGATTATTCTAAATGCGTGATTTTTAACACCAACTAATGTTGATTCACTATCAATCAATGAAAAGGTGCTAAATGTCTGCTGGGTGAGGTCAAAATTTGTTTGAGTGCTGTTCAAATTGATTCTGATGACCTTAATGAAAGAAATAACTTTCCTGTTGAGTTTTAGGACAGCTTAACTCCTTCAGATATGCCACCTCATTGTTTAAAATTGAAAATTGCTTGTGTAACTATGCTACTTATAGTTGTATATATGTTTAAATTATGTTGTTTTAAATTATGTTGAAAATTGCTTGTGTAACTATGCTGTTTATAGTTGTATATATGTTTAAATTATGTTGTTTCCATATTTTCAAAGTGGTGTGACTTGGCATTATGTTGTGCAAGATTGGTAACCTTACCAGCCAAGCGGTGTACTTAAAGCAGAGGTGTGACTTGGCAGCATTTAATGCCAGGCGGTGCTTCTGCTTTATAGCTAGGTTGTATTGTCTAGCCTTTTTTAATTATTCTGGAAACACATAATGTCTGTTGATGTTTAGTGTAATGTGCACGAGAGAGTATGCAATATTGATCTTTAAATCTTGGGTGTTTTAATAGGATGCTATAAATGAAATTTATATCGTAGTTTGATTTGTATATATATATATATATATATATATATATATATATATATATATATATATATATATATATATATATTAGTAATGTTAATCCTTTTGTACTTCGATACAGATTTTATAGTTACATTTTCGATAAATGTTTATATTAACTGCCATGTCAAAATAGGTAACTATAAATAGGTTAATCGATTTTCAGTTAACTATAAATAGGTTAATCGATTTTTTATAAAAAAAACCTGATTACCTTTTATTGTAAACTTTTGTCAGTTAAATTAATATAAATAAATGCAATTAGTTTAATTCTTTTTTAATTTTCTCTATTTTATGCCTTAAAATTTGTTGTACGTAACTTAGGGGGTCTTTTTAAACAGGGGGGTTGCAACTAAAAACCTTTAAAAACATGGAAAATGCTGTGGTTTTACGCATTTGTCAAATATCGACTTTTATAAGGTGTTTAACTAATTAATTAGCTTAGTTTGCATTTGCAACACTTTTCAGGAAAGAAAAATCTCATATATATTAAAGAGAAAGAATTATTATACATGTAAATCATTGTTTTACATTTTATTATTCTGGTTAAAGGTCTTTCATCAAAAACTTGATTACTTTTAATAAAAATAACTCCATTCTCCTGACTACCATTAAGGCAAAAAAGGGGAAGCGAGGTCCTTTATTATTGCCAAAATATTTAAGAGAATTAAATTTCGAGCAACAAGAGGAATTTTTAGTAAATGGTAGCAAATTACTGTTAACTAAAAAATATTGAAGCAAAGAGGCCATATATAAAAATGGTCAGATTAGTGCCATAAATAGTATTGGTCAAACGGTCAGTTATTCTTCATAAATTTATTTAGTTATGTGCATTTAAAGTTATAAAGTCGGTTTCCTTTTTTAAAGAAACATGAAAGGGGATACCAAAAAATTAACTGATGGATAATTTACGTTCGCTTTATATTAATATTATAATTAAAGTCCATGTTATAAAAAATATAACAAGAATTAAGCTTTACTTTTTTGTCATTTTAAAGCATGATGAAGTGTTATTATAAGTAACCGACCGACTTTAATCGTATTAAGGGTTGCTTTTTGCTAGTTAGAAAATATTTAGCAATATAGCAATTTAAAACTTTTTTTAGTATTACATAATTTAAGATTCGTTTTTACCAGCTGTTTATATTGATTATCGAGAAATCGTTTTTTTATGACTAAAAAGCTTTCAAAAGTGAAAGTTTTGTGGCTGCTAAGAATCCGTATTGTGAGGGCAGGGGATTTTGTTGAATTAACTGAATTTTTAATTATTTGATTTTTTTCTCATGTTTGAAGGAAAGGTTAAGAGGAAGGTTTGGGTCTATTGTTGTGCGGATTAGGTATATGGAGGTTAGGAACAAGGTTGATGGTCTGGGGAGTACTTGGTTTGGAAAGGGCAGGGTTTGGGTTATAGAGTAATGTTTGGAAAGGTATATGGAGATTGGAAATAAAGTTGAGGGTCAGGGGGTTTTATAAAATGTTTTCTATGTTCTGTCCCTTTGGTGATATATAACGGCGCGGATATGGTGAAGTGCGCGGTTAGAGCATTAAACTTTTCAATAACAATATTTAACGCATATAGTAATAACAATAATATTAATAATCGAAATGCAAACAAAGTACTTACTTCTGGCTTTTCTTCTCTTACTTATTTTTCATGATAAATATTCTTGATTATTTCTCATTAATATATATTCTCTTAATATTAACTCATACAAATAACAATAAATAAGTACAGGTAATAAATCCTATTTAAGTCCCATTATCAACTCTTCTCATAGCTTTCTCTTTAAAATCTCCATAAATTCTTCTCATAAAATTCTCTTTAAATCTTCAAAAATCTTTTTCTCATAACATTTTCTTTTAAATCTTCAAAAACCCTTTTTTTCATAAAATCTTCTTTTAAATCTCTTAAAACTCTTTTCTCTTAATACTCTCTTTTAAATCTCTTTATATATCTTTTATCTTTCTCGTCGTCCTCTCTCTCCTCTTTTTTCGAGCTTTTTATAGTTTTCGGTTGTTTACGGTTTTGCTACTTATTCATCATTTAATTATATGACAGGCTGAATAAGTCTCCGTGCGTACGTCTTTTCTTGGTTGTTATTGTTATTTACTTTTCATTTCACTGTAACATTTATTTATGTGATAGGCTGAATAAGTCTCCGTGTGTACTTTTTTTCTTGGTAGACTTGTCCTTTTATTCATTCAAATGTTTATATGTAATATATATGTATATATATATATATATATATATATATATATATATATATATATATATATATATATATATATATATATATATATATATATATATATATATATATATGTAGTATGTAGATATATTCAATGTAATAAATTTTCTTTTTTTTCCCTCCTCACAGTATATATACATCAATAAGTAGCAAATATGGACTGTGATCTTTATGATTAAGTTAAAATTGACATAAATTGTCATTATTTACATTTCAAAAGAGTAAGACTCATATGATCTTTTATCAGCTCTGCTATTAATTTTTCTTAAAACTTGTATGAGTTAAATTCTCTTTGGATATTATCTATTTAGAGTCTCGAAAATGCTTTATTTCATATTTGACGCTCTGCGCAGAAACAAATGCGCAATAAACAAGGGGCGCGTTAGGCTAGACAAGCGGCGCGAAGAAGGTTGAAAGATATATATGTATACATATAAATTACTATAGATTAAATCAATAATGGAGAGAGTGACTAAACAGCTTATTTTTTTGCTGGTTTTACTTCTGTTCAACTTAAACTGAGTTTAGCTCTTCTCTTAACGTAATAAAACGTATTTTTACGCTAATAAAAATACATTACAAAAGAAATAACGACAAGATACATACGATAGTTTAAAAATTACAAAACAATTTCTGATTAAGATCTATAGAATCAGGTTTGAAATGAGAACAAGTTGCGAAATATTACTTTCTGCAACACCGGTGTAACTTTTTTGCTTCGTACACATTTTTTATTTTTTTAATAAGAAACTTATTTATAAGAAACTTGATTCAGAAGTCCTGAAACCTTAAGAAATTTAATAATAATATGTTACTTTTCGATAAGAAACTTATTTTGATAAGAGTTTGAGGATTATTATCTACTTAGTGTTCTCTTCACGGACAAACAAGAGGATTATATTAGATTGAATAATATCAATGGAATTCAAAAAAATTTAATTGATTAACTGTTGAACATTTTATCTTACTTTTTAACATGTTTTCAAGTTGCATTTTATATAATTTTCCTCTCTTTTGATTATGCGTAACTTGAGAAACTCTCAAAAAACTTGTAACACTAAAGAAACTTTTAATACTACTTTTAAAAAAAGAACCCTTAAAATAAGAAACTTTCTAGTTATAGCTCGTTTGCTTGGTTTCTTACAAAAAAAAAAAAAAAAAAAAAGGTATTTTAGGAACCGAATAAGGGGTTTAAATATTGTTATTCAATTTCTAAAAGCGTTGTTGCTATCTTATGGCCTTACCCTAAAATCATCATCATGAGCGTTTACAAATACTCTGAAGGAAATGAAATTTCTTTGTGATATTACTTAGTGAATTGATTTTTTTTCATTTTTAATATTTGCCCTAATGTTTACGTATTTACAAATCAGATTGTAGGATAAAAGAAAATAATAATCTTATTCTTACGGTATATGAAACTTAATTCAAAAAATGCTTAATCGCAATTGCTTAAATATGCTTATAAAAATTATCTCGAAAGAATGCTAGCATCCGACGATGCTTTTCAAGCAATAACAAGGATGTTACCATACCAATCTAATTTCTTAATAACCCAGCCGCGGTTTTTGCGTTTGCTACTGGTGCGTGACGAGGAGCAATTTAGAAGTGATAGTTTGTTTTTTTATTTGTGCCAAAGCTGAAGTGCGACCACGTTTTGTCTGTCTTTTATATAAACAGCTATAAAATTTATAACTAAACAAAAACTTAAATTCGCGTTTGCATTTGAAAATATATTAACATAAAAAAACAATTATCATAAATACAGGGCTAAATTTTGATAAAGCTCCAAAAATAATATATTTAATAAGTGTCGTTTAAATTGTATTCACACATCTTGATATTGCGCATTCAAAGATCCAATATTTGGTTCAATGAATGCAAAAATCCGTGCCATAGGCTTGTGCATTTAAAATATTTCATATATTTAATAAGGTATCAGCCATTCAGCTTCATTTAGCTCAAAACGTAATAGTGTCAACGAAATCAACAAAAGTATGAACTTCCTTTATGTCACCAGCATCGTCATGTAAGTTGATACTTTATATAAATCGGCTTGTTAGCCATACAAAACCTTAACCTTATGAAAGTATGATAATAACGAATAGAGAATGAAATATCTTAGTTTTCTTGTTCATAAACGAAACAAGGGTTATGAAATAAATGCTTCAAATGCTTATATGCAATTAGAATTAGGTTTAGCTATGTTACTTGTTTTAGGGTTCCTAAAAAACGTTGGTTTAGGTTTAATTTACTCAAATCCTTTTTTTTCAAGTATTCAGAGCTACTTTTTTGTCCCATTCTAATACTAACCCCAGCCCAATGACAGTCCTTAGATAAGTTTTAACGTTAACTTAAGCAATTTTAATATAATACAAAATAATACAAAAAACTGGGTTTAAGCAAATTACATAAGCCGTAAGAGCAAGGTCATTTTCATTTACCATACTATTTTTAATTTTGGAAAATGTAATTCGTGCAACATGTAAACTTTATGGCAAAATAATAAGGTTAAAGAGAATATTCAGTTCAAAAATCATTTTAAAACCAACATAACATTGCTTCAAAGTATTTCTAAATGCTTTTCTTAGTGATGAAAGGGTATGATTTCTAAGATAAGGACAAAGCTAATATCAATTGAATAGCAGTTTTACAAATTTTAATTGCTGAGCAATTAAGTTAAGCTGTAAGAAATTACATAGTTATAGGATAAAAAAGCTTTTTAAAGTTTAGATAATTGCCAGATTTTTAATGAAAGAAATAACTTACGGTCTACATTTTAACTTTTACCCTGCTGACATTTTACAAGATTGATTTTTTAAGACTCCTTTAATGACTCATGCTATATTCTACTAAGAGCATGAAAGCACTCTTAGCCGTACGAGATGCTAGTTACTTTATCTGCATTAGAAAAAGCATTTACACTGAACCGTAGTCATTGATAATCCGTAGTCATATGAGATAATCCTATACATGGTCAAACTTTTGAAAATCATTATTACTAATCCTAGAACTCCCTTCCAGCAGTGGGAAATTATTGCTCTTATATTGACATTTGTTTTCGTGTAACTTTAAACCAGCAGAATAGAAACCATTCAGTTACTGTCTAAACTTCTTTTTAGATTTATTAAAAAACAGTTTAAACTGTATTACTAATATAGATAAAAGCCAGTATCAATTCCTCATAAAAACTCAATTTGGTAGAATTTTTCTCTTGTACCTCTGATCTTTGTAAACTTTTTATAACTTTTTTTTTCAAAAAATATGGCATGTCCACCGCCATGACCATCACAATTTGGCCGTTCTTTATGCACCTGATGTTGGTTTTTTGCTCGACTGCCCAAAATGCAGAGATAATATGGAAGCTCCAGATAAGCAATGCTCCAGATAATTAATCAACTCAATCAAAGTTTTTGCAATGCAGAAGGTTTCTTTCAAATTTCAAGGTTGACCAATCGGAATCAAAGTTCTAACCAAAAAAGCTCCAGTTATTTTTGGTTCTCTATTAATAAAACGCATTTTAGTCTTTGTTAGAATTATCGACAAACCTTTTTCTTAGGAAAATATTTAAAGTTTACAAACTTGATGAGAGAAAATGTTTTGCTATATTGTTCTAATGAAAGAATGTTTGCAGTGCTGCCAAGAACGATCTTTTCATTTATTTCACATTTAAAAATAATTAATTTAAGAAATTTCTTTTTTTAAAGTAAATATCTGAACATTTTATTATACCAAAATGTAAAGTAAATCAAAGTGGTAAGTTTTGGTCGTAAAAGTTTCGTTTAGCACTAATCTTTATTTTACTGAAATGCTCTGCTTCTTTTTTTTAAGGTGTTTGTTTTCCTTCCACAAACAGAAACGCACTTTTCTGTTTCTTTCCATGTGCACCATGTAAGGCTAACTGTGATTATAAAAGCTTTCTGAACAGTATTTGTGTAATTTTTGAAAAGTTGAATCATCAAAAGACATTATGTGGAAATTAAATAAACTTTTTTAACAAACCGGAAAAATACTCCGTTCCTTACACCACCTATTCGCCCCCAAAATATCCAATCTTTCGTCTGACGTTTTCTATGCATTAACTTCTTAATTCAAGTTAATAGAGTGCTATAGGTGATACAAAACAATTTATGCCAGCGGCAGTCAGCACCAAAAAATACATGAAGTTCAGCTGCATTGGTTTAAAAACTAATTTAAAAAATTTTTTTTGTTTTAATGTTTTATTGATCCTGGGTTAAGGTTTACATATTAATGTATCTTTAAAGATTTTTTAAGTAAAATATAATTAATAATTTTCTTTAGAATCCTGTTATTAAAAAACGGTGCGAAGACGAGTCCAACTAATTGTAATTTTTCTTTAAACGAGACAATTTGTGAATATAGTTCATTGACCGAAATATCAAACGGAATTCCATCTAATATAACGCATCTTACTTTACCATTAGAACTGTTACTTGACCCATCAGGTGTGTTTAAGTCATTATATTCATTAAGAAGTCTTCGCCTCAGATCAAGCACAATTACTGAAATTCCCTCAAACACATTTAATTCTCTAACTTCATTGACCGAACTTTACCTCAGCTTCACTCAAATATCAAGTCTTCAATCTGAAACATTCGAATCTTTAGCTTCTCTAAAAACTCTTGATTTGTCATCCAACAAACTAACCAGTCTTCATCCTGACTTATTTAAATCATTAACTTCACTTACAACTCTTAAGTTATTTGATAACCAAATACTAAGCCTTCCGCCTGACGTTTTCAAGTCCTTAACTTCTTTAAATACTCTTTTTTTATTTAATAACCAAATATCCAGCCTTCCGCCTGACGTTTTCAAATCCTTAACATCTTTAAGTACTCTTAGTTTATTTCATAATAAAATATTCAGTCTTCCACCCGACGTTTTTAAGTCCTTAAGTAATTTAAGTACTCTTGATTTATCTGCTAACCAATTATCCAGTCTTCCACCTGAAATTTTCAATTCCTTAACTTCTTTGAGCATTCTTAATTTATTTCATAACCAAATATCCAGTCTTACTCCTGATGTTTTCAAGTCCTTAACTTCTTTAAGTACTCTTTATTTATCTGATAACCAAATATCCAATCTTCCGCCTGATGTTTTCAAGTCCTTGACTAGTTTAAGTGAACTCTCTTTATTTAGCAACCATATATCCAGTCTTCCGCCTGACGTTTTCAAGTCCTTAACTTCTTTAAGAACTCTTCATTTATTTGAAAACCAAATATCCGATCTTCCGCCTGACGTTTTCAAGTCCTTAACTCATTTAAATACTCTTAATTTATTTCATAACCAAATATCCCGTCTTCCGCCTGACGTTTTTAAGTGTTTAACAAATTTAGGTACTCTTGATTTATCTGATAACCAAATATCCAGTCTTCCTCCTGACGTTTTCAAGTCCTTAACTTCATTAATTACTCTTAAATTGTTTCATAACAAAATATATAGTCTTCCGCCTGACGCTTTCAATTCTTTAACTTCTTTAAGTACTCTTGATTTATCTGATAACCAATTATCCAGTCTTCCACCTGACGTTTTCAATTTCTTAGTTTCTTTAGATACTCTTAATTTATTTCATAACCAAATATCTAGTCTTCCGCTTGACGTTTTCAAGTCCTTAGCTACTTTAAGTACTCTTTACTTATCTGATAACCAAATACCAAGTCTTCCGCCTGACGTTTTTAAGTCCTTGACTAGTTTAAGTGAACTCTCTTTATTTAACAACCATATATCCAGTCTTCCGTCTGACGTTTTCAAGTCCTTAACTTCTTTAAGAACTCTTCATTTATTTGAAAACCAAATATCCGATTTTCCGCCTGACGTTTTCAAGTCCTTAACTCATTTAAATACTCTTAATTTATTTCATAACCAAATATCCCGTCTTCCGCCTGACGTTTTTAAGTGTTTAACAAATTTAGGTGTTCTTGATTTATCTGATAACCAAATATCTAGTCTTCCGCCTGACGTTTTCAAGTCTTTAACTTCTTTAAGTATTCTTAAACTATTTCATAACCAAATATCCATTCTTCCGCCTGACGTTTTCAAGTCTTTAACTTCTTTAAGTACTCTTGATTTATCTGATAACCAATTATCCAGTCTTCCACCTGACGTTTTCAATTTCTTAGTTTCTTTAGATACTCTTAATTTATTTCATAACCAAATATCTAGTCTTCCGCTTGACGTTTTCAAGTCCTTAGCTACTTTAAGTACTCTTTACTTATCTGATAACCAAATACCAAGTCTTCCGCCTGACGTTTTTAAGTCCTTGACTAGTTTAAGTGAACTCTCTTTATTTAACAACCATATATCCAGTCTTCCGTCTGACGTTTTCAAGTCCTTAACTTCTTTAAGAACTCTTCATTTATTTGAAAACCAAATATCCGATTTTCCGCCTGACGTTTTCAAGTCCTTAACTCATTTAAATACTCTTAATTTATTTCATAACCAAATATCCCGTCTTCCGCCTGACGTTTTTAAGTGTTTAACAAATTTAGGTATTCTTGATTTATCTGATAACCAAATATCTAGTCTTCCGCCTGACGTTTTCAAGTCTTTAACTTCTTTAAGTATTCTTAAACTATTTCATAACCAAATATCCATTCTTCCGCCTGACGTTTTCAAGTCTTTAACTTCTTTAAGTACTCTTGATTTATCTGATAACCAATTATCCAGTCTTCCATCTGAAATTTTCAGTTCCTTAACTTCTTTGAGCATTCTTAATTTATTTTATAACCAAATATCCAGTCTTCCGCCTGACGTTTTCAAGTCCTTATCTAATTTAAATATTCTTTACTTATCTGGTAATCAAATATCTAGTCTTCCGCCTGTCGTTTTCAAGTCCTTGACTAATTTAAGTGATCTCTCTTTATTTAACAACCATATATCCAGTCTTCCGTCTGACGTTTTCAAGTCCTTAACTTCTTTAAATACTCTTTATTTATTTGGTAACCAAATATCCAGTCTTCCACCTGACGTTTTTAAGTCCTTAACTAATTTAAGAACTCTTTATTTATCTGATAACCAAATATCCGATCTTCCGCCTGACGTTTTCAAGTCCCTTACTAGTTTAAGTTATCTTTATTTACATAATAACCAACTATCAAATCTTCCGTCTGACGTGTTCAACTCATTAACATCATTAACAAGTTTAGATTTGTTTTCTAACAAAATATCTGGTCTTCCGTCTGATGTTTTTCAATCGACGACTTTAAATGTACTTAACATCGATAATAATCCCATGAACTGTGATTGTAATCTTACAACTGCTATCAAGTTATTACAAGTAAGAACAATATCAATATTTGGCAAGTGTTTTGATGAGACAACAAGAAATTTTATTGCGCTGGGACAGTTAACGGAAACAGGTAAATTTTATGATTTAAATGAGTAGGTGTTCAATATGCACTATAGTAATAAATTCTTTTGTACTAAATAAGTTTGTTTCTATTTATTTTTATTTACTTAATAATCATCCACGTAAAAAGCATAAAGATTATATTACTTAGTACTGGTGAAATAACTATTTCGTTTGTTTTATGGGATTGTAATATTTATCTTACTATTTTACTCAAGGATAAACAACGTAAACCTACAAAATATGCTAAACTTTATGTGTTTATATAACTGTGTTTTAAGATTACCTATACTAATTTCCTTTTGCATTTCGGAAATATTTTAATGTTCTTGCAGTAAACTAAAACAACTTTGTAATTTAATATCTAAGTTTCATTTGAAGCCAAAGATGTTTAAATAAATTGTTAGGATTTCCCGGTCAGAACGCTAATAAATGATTATCCTACGAATGTACAAGAAATCAACATATATAAATATATACAACATATATAAAGTAATATCTTCATAATTTTCATTAATTAACTGATGATAGTCTTTAAAAGCTAATTTAATACTTAAATATCAATATATATACATTTTTTCTAGTGTTTTATAAAGATATGTGCAATATACTCCAGTATAACTGCTCAGCTATTGCCAACTTTGTAAATTTGAATGGTAGTTACACATGCATTTGTAAGAATGGCTACCAAACAAAATTAGGATTTTTTGAAACTTTATCAAAATTATGTGAAGGTGAGCTCTTTTTTATTAAAATTTTTTTTTTTTTTAAATGTTTGTTTAAGAGAAACTTTCTGTAATAATCAGGCAAGGCTCAATAGTGACACTCTACAAAATCATTAATTTTTTTTATATGTTGTTAATATTCACACTGGAAGCTCAATACTAAACTTTTTACAGAAAATATTCATTGGTTCTCTAGATATTAGAAGTCAAAGTTTGTCTAAATTTTTAAAAATATTGACTAAATGGTGCCGTAAGCATTTTTAAACTTAAAAAAAAGTACAAATTAAATACTTTAAATTAGGAATTACACTTGATTATTGTTTATTGACTAGTTTAGACTTAAAAATTATAAATTAGATTTTGAATCAAAGACTTTGGCCTGTCTAAATATCATGCATCAAAAGTACGCAAAAATTTATTTCCAGTCTTTTTGAATATTCGTTTTCATCTAAAGCCGCGAGAATCCCATAATTTTTTTTTTTTTTTTTAATTATAAATCTTCAACTAGTTAATTACCTTTAAATATAAAAAAAAAACTATGAGCAAGTAAAGGCTTAATCGCAAAATCCAACTAAAAATGAAAGTTTAGTCATTTGGCGTATTTTTCGTGACTACATAATGGCTTCTTCAAAATCATTTCTTGCTTAGAAGTAATCGCCAGCTTGATTAATTGGAGTCGGGGGCTTATTTTACATTAGATGTTGTCATCAGAATAAACAATGCAATCTTTCTGGTTAGGACAGTACCGTCTTCAGTTATCTGAAAATATTAAAACAAGTTATAAAAAATTTATGAATGGCATAATGAAATATAATACTTCTATAATAAATAATGATTTAAATTTTAATATTGTTATCAATGCTATTAGCTTTTAACTTCTTAGTTTTTTCGTTTACCTCTGCAATAACTCCTGGATACCATTGATTTCTGTGAACAATTGCCACCCAATCCTCTTTCTTCCATATAACAGAGAGTTCAGTTTCACGTTTAAGTATTTCTTCTTGATATTTCTCGGCTTCTTCATCTTCAAATTCATTGTTATCATTTTCTTCAATAGTCGGTACAGGCAATTTTCCAATTTTTAATTGATTACTCCATCTAGAAAACAAAGATCTTATTTGTTGGCTTGAAACAAACTCATCCGCGGTAAGATATTTTCTTATCAGTGTAATAACTTCTTCTGGTGACATTCTCTTTCCTGTATTTTCTCCATTTATGAAGTTTTCACAAAGTCGTTTTTTCTGCTTTATGGAAAAACGAAATGTCTTTCTTGTTGGTAATGCCCAACCTAACTTTTTGAACTTTTGAGAGTATATGTTGTTTATTGGGGTAGGTGTGATCTTAACCGATGCGGTTATACAATTTGAATGAACTTGCAAAGTTGCTTTCTACTTTTCAGTGTAAATCATTTTTTCTTTATCTAAAGAAGAAAATTCTTCATATCTTTTGTGCTGCCCTATCAACATATGTCCCTCTAACTCGATAATTGTTTCAAAATATTCCATACCACCTGTCTCTTTTCAAAAACGTAGTGTGTTTAAACCATAATTTCTTTTCTTATTTTTTTTCCCTGAGTTTTTCCCTGAAAGTTTCCTTCAGTATTTGTGAATGGAACAGTCAATTAAATTGATGGTTCAAGTGAAAGGTTGTTGTATAGCACTTTAATTCCTTCTCCAATGTCATAGTATCGCCACAAAATTATGTAGTCTTCTTGGAACTCATAGGAGTGGTAGTTGCTTATATTTGGAATTTTATGACCAGTTAAAGTAACATTTTCAATTTTTGCAACGCTAACCAAAGCGTTTTTGATGCTATATCCGTATTTCACTGTTTTTGCAAAATCTCCTACTGTTATTATGTAATTGCCAGCATCTACATAACTTCTCAATATTGTTTTAGCGGATGCACTTTCCCTATCGCATTGGTCTTTTTCACAGCAAGGCTCATTAAAGTCGTACCGTAGAAGTTTAAAATTCTTATTTTTGCAGAGCTTGTACATAGATTCGACTGAATAAATAGCATGATAACAGCTAGCATTATCTGACTTCGCAAAAATATTTACTATTTCCGGCTCATCTAGGCGAAACTGATTTAGAACTGATTCAGCAATAGAGATAACAGAGGAAACACCTTGATCGCATCGATACTCAATTGTTAGGTAAACGTGTTTTTTGAGATTATCTTATTTTAAAAAAAAAAAACATCTATGTGCATACTGATGCCTTCCTTTCCAAAGTAGTCCTTCTAGCCGTCTCAAAATTTTTATGAATAGTTTTTAGTTTTTAGTTTGGCCAATAACTTTTGTCAATAGTCTTTTAACCAAAATGCTGATTTGTCATCTAGTTGTTTATATGCATCATTCTTTGCTTTTTTTCGCTGTGCATCTCTTAGTAAGTGCTTCATATACTCTGTGATGCTGTGTATTAAAACTTTAATGTCATATAATACATCATTACCAACATTATTTTCATTTCCTATATGGTTTACTTCATCTAAAACTTCAAATAATTCATTGCATTCATAGCATACAGAATCATTCAAAATGCTACATGATTGCAATTTATTATTTTCATGATTAGAAAGGGCAAATTTAGATGAATGTGTTGCAGTTTCATTTTCCAAATCGCTGCAATGAAGCTTACATTTAGTTTTCAAATACCTTTTTGATTTTTCGAGTTTCTCAACAGTTAATTTTTTATTGAACATAGTTGCGAATTTTTCAAGTGCTGCAAATGCGTTCATCCCAGCAGCAGTCATGTGATTTAAACCAGCGAGACATTTTCTATGAGAAGATTTTATTGCATTTAGTACTCGCAATAAACTTGATTCGGACAGAGGTTCGTATCCAATTTCTTTGCAGCTTTCGCAATGTAAAGCAATGGTATGGCTGTTTTTTTGCTGTTAAAATGGCACGGGCTTCAGTTTCAACATCACAACTGTCATAAGTTCCAATCTCAAGCTAACTCATAACTCTTTAATACCTTAAACCAATTTTGTTATTTTGTTACTATCTTTTATTATTCAAAACCTAATTATTAAAACCTGATTTTAGCATTTACAAGATACTGTTATGAATCCATTTAAGTAAAAGTTTTTACTAAAATTGAAAAATAACCTTTAGGTTTGTAAGATGTGGTTGTATATTTTCAGTGAGTTGGCTTGTTTCAAACATTTCGTCTACATTTGGAGTAGATCGCATGTAAGGTCCACAATTATTTCTTTCAAAGCAGCAACATGTTTCGTAAGAAATATTTTTTCCTGA
Organism: Hydra viridissima; assembly: GCF_058129835.1. Lineage (NCBI taxonomy): Eukaryota > Metazoa > Cnidaria > Hydrozoa > Anthoathecata > Hydridae > Hydra > Hydra viridissima. Next base: position 153,055 of record NW_028324316.1, on the reverse strand, counting down.
CATTTAAAAACATGTTTTTGAAAAAAGTCAAAAATATAAACTAACTATACACGCACAAAATATCGGTTGGGTTTACAAAGTGATTAATCAAATAAAGTAATCATACTCAAAATCATACTCAGGAAAAATAATCAGAGTAAAACTTATATTCAAAAAACATGATTTGCTCTTTCTATTTCTTACATAAAACACTTATTATTCAAATTAGAAATCATCAAAATTAAGTATATGTTATTTTTAAGATACTATTGCAATAACCCATAGGTATTTTTTATAGATGAGATAGGTTAAAGGTCAGTACCCATTTTTGAAAATCAAATTTTACTGTAAATCCAGGGCTTTAGCCATTATGAGGTCACAAAAAAAGCGCTAAATGACTAAACTTTCTTTTTTGAGTTGGATTTTGCGACTAAGCCTTTACTTGCCCATATGTTTTTTTATATTTTAAAGTACTTACCTAGTTGAAGGTTTACAATTTAAAAAAATAATTATGGCATAATCACGGCTTTGGATGAAAACTAAGATCAAAAATGAAAAAAAAAAACATTTTTCGCGTATTTTGAAGCATGATATTTAGAGAAGGAAAAACATTTTATTTACCTGTTTGTTACTTTTTTGTCTAAAATAGCCAATAAACAATAATCATGTGAAATTGATATTTGATAGCATATGTTTTGTTCTATTTTTAATTTTAAAAATGCACTTGACTACACTTGGTCAATATTTCTATATTTTTACTCAAACTTTAAAATCCAATATCTAGAAAACCAATGAATATTTTTAAATATATATATATATATATATATATATATATATATATATATATATATATATATATATATATATATATATATATATATATATATAATTTGAATGTTGAGATCTTGTATCAGAGCGCATGTTAAATTATCAAAAAAAAAAAACAAATAATACGAATTCTCTATATACAACTATTAATTTATTATGAGAAATTTTCGCTGGATTATGATTAACAGCATCATCAGCTTGTAAAATTATTTTAAGTTACAAAAAACGGTTAAAATTAACTGATATCAGCAGCTGAATGGCTTCTTTCTTTTTTATCCTTACGTAAAAACGTCAAAAATGGTGTCCAAAACTTAGTTTTAACTAATTGCCTTTTTCGAGATTAATCCCGCCATTTAAAGAGAAATACTCTGTATCTCAAGAGCTTCACGGACCTTCCCATCAAATGTTTTTCTCTCTACTTTAAGAGTTTTAGTTCTCTTCCAATTAATTTCTACTGAAAATATGTGGCTGTTGCAGACTGATGATGCTTGCCCTTGTCTAAGCTTTTTTGCTGTTGTTGGGTTCGAGTTTTAATTTGTTAAGTCGTTTTGCCATTGTATTTCTTTAAACAATTACTTTCAATGAAGTAAGTTCCAGGTTGGCGTGGTAATTTAGATTTGTTTTTACACGTTAGCAGTGATCTTAAATTAGAATTCGATTTAAAAATAAATCTATGTCTAACTTTTCTATGTATTTTTTTATATTTGGGGACAGTGATGGTATCCACGGTATTGAAACTGTATGGAGGGTGTCACACTCGGATAGATATTTGTTATTATTTATGGACCGTTTTTTTTCTAATTTCGTTTGCAATACTTACCAGTTGGCTTTTGTCGTAAGCATTTTCGTTGTACATTTGAATTAAAAAAGTTCTTATTTTGTAAATGTAAATTACTACATATGGAGTAGGCTATCTTATTTTGTAAATGTAAATTACTACATATGGAGTAGGCTTCGTGAACGTAACCTTTAAATTTTGCGCTTAAAATTTTGGGGCCGTAATTTGATTGAGGTTTAATTTGATATTCGTAATGGCATCTTTTCTCTAAACTTTAAACTCCTAATTACCATTGGGGTTATTTATTACCGTTACATCGAGGAAGTTTACAGTTTTATTTTGATTTTTGGAATATATATATAATATATATATATATTCCAAATGGCATTATATAAATGCAGCTGTCATAATCCAAATTGAAAAAACATAAGAAACGTTTGAAAAAACTACTTTAACAATTACACACGCAAATATAAAAATATTGGGAATCTAGCCTTCTAATTTTTGGTCTATTTATGCAACATGTAACTATGCAACGTTTAGCGTTTAGCTTTTTTATATCTGTAAAAAAATCAAAAAAGTGAAATGCCTACGTTTTTGGCACATAAAATAAATACTGAAAACCGAAACATTTTTTGCAATTTGTAAACACTTTGTTAAAGTACCTTAAAGGCTCATTAACTATTCATCAAACTTACCTTTATGAACACCAATTTTTGGTAGATGCATGACAACTCCATGTTTCTTGGCACTAAGTGTCTTTTTTTCATGCAGACGTCCACCGCTTAAGCAAAACACTGATTGACTACCGTTAATATAAGTTGTCTACCAACATCAATTTCTTCTTAATTGTAGTGCACTGTACAGGGATAGCCACTGCCTTGAGGAAAAACACAAAGAAAGGTTTTTACACAAATTCATGTGAGTTGTAACTGTTAAGTTTTTTTTTTAAAATTGTGCAGCTTTTTTTTGAGAGCAAAAAAGTTTTCATACTTTTACGTCATCTACTGAACATTTGTTTTTTTTCCTTTCGTTTTGTTATGATTATTTATTTAAAAATTGGTTCTATAAACATGCTTTATTCACGCTATAATAAGGCAATTCTTATGGTGGACGCACACATTCTTTAAAACGGTTGTTTGCGAAGCTGCATTTAATGTGACCTGAAAAGAAACTTTTAAAGAATACGTACAAAATTTGAAGAGATTTCAAATGTAAAATAACTTTCTTTGTTGAAGAAAGTCATACAAGTCTGCATTTAAAATGCAACTACCTAAGTAGCACATATAAAAAGAGGTATTTTAAAAGATTATTTATAATTAAACGCCTCCAGTTTTGAAATTTTTGATACAAGAACTAATGGCTGTTTGAGTGATTTTGATAACACATTAACTTTTTCCACAAGTTTTTTCGAAGTTAGCATCACACATAACAGCTATAGACATTAGTGATTTACGTAAAGTTTCGTTT